>NC_088927.1:69030000-69135000 GCF_038396675.1 Hydra vulgaris | reverse complement strand
TTATTTTGTTTAAAATGAAAAAGAAGTACTAGTGAATGCTGACATTTAATGCAGATAATTTTTTTACACTTATCAAGCAATATATGAGAATTCAAATAGAATGCTGCAATTTGGAATATCTGCATAATTATGGTCATTATTACCACGATTATGCAAATGTTTGTGGACATTATTATTATATGAAAAAAAGAATTGTCTAAAACTGTTAATATATGAGTTTTATCTCTGATGCTGCTTTTTCCATTTGAAGATTGAACGTTACTTTGCATCAAGAGTTGTTTATATGTGGCTGTGAATTGTTGGCAATCAATATTGTTGTTAAACATTCTTTCAAATTTCACAGCTCAAATAAAAAGCTTGTCAGAGGGTTTTGACTGAGCTTATGTTTTAAATAATTTTATGGTAAACCATCTTTTTCTATTCAGTTTTTTTTTTTTTTTTTAATATTAAACAGAAATGTATCTTAAGCAGTTTTAATTGCTACCAAATATCCAATGAAACCAGTTTTTACACTAGACAAGATCATTTACATACCAGTTAATCTCTTTCAGACTAATGATATAACTATATGCCATGTCAAGAAATGAAAACCAAAGAGCCTTGTTACATTAACACAATGCTGACTTGTATCTTTTGGCAATTAGGCTTCTTGAACTTTATATGTCATATAATCAATCTTTTATGCGAATAAACTCAACGTCATATTTATAAAACTGTTAAACTGCAACATACAGTTCATTAATATAAAAAAGTCAGCAAGCTATAACATATAACCATAATACTTAACAGCAGGTAAACCGTATATATAACTTTAGTTGAAGAAATATTTCAAGTAATTTTAATCTTATATTCATCGATAAATCTTAAATTTCATAGTAAAATATTTTAGCGTTCTAAAATTATGACCATAGAAAGTTTAAAACCCCCACAATTTGTGGGGTTTGCAAATTTTATATTGTCATAATTTTTGAACTCTAAGAGATAATACTATGAAACTTAAAATTTATTGATGAATACAAGTCTAGTTGAAAATAATGCAAAAAATATTTCATCAACTTGTTGCTCTCACGTTTGGGGCAGGGGTCTAAGTTTTAGTGGCCTTTTTTGTTTCCAAGCTCCAATCATCACAATTTTTTGCAAAGCATCCTTATTTGACATAAGTATAAGCATATAAATGTTTGGAGTTTGCTCCATGTCTGGAAGTTGGTTATCTCGAAGACCGAAAAATGCTTTGGGCGCCCCTGCTTCTAGCATACAGCATTGGGTAACTAAGAACTAAAAGGTACATAAATTATACATAAAACTAAAATTGTAAATTTTACTAATGTTATTTAATAATAAATTCAACTATTCGAAAAGATAATTTCTTTTTTTTCTCTAATAATTATAAAATTCATTTTTTTCTTCTATTTTTTACAAATTTATTAGTCTAATTTAATTATTTTCTTTTGTATTTTGATAAAGTAAAATAGAACGTATATCGGTTTCACCGCTAGGAACTAAAATTACCGCCATCTTGGGAGGCCAATTTTGGCCTCGACTTTTTTTGGAAAAAACAATAGAATTCGCTATTCAGTTATAATTTGAGATCAGTGGGGAATCCACAATTAAAAAAAACATTAATTTAATATTTTTAAAGAATTTTAATATACTTTAAACAGTCTATTAACATTCACTTACTTTATACTACTTTATCTTGGTATTTAATGATTATTTTATGAATAAATCCTAAAAATTTGTGATTTATACTTAAGAAATCCTAAAAATCCACAAACAGTATGCAAGAATTTAAACAAGAAGTAAACATTAGGCATGTTCGTATAAACATTTAAACAATAATCCGAAGATAAAAAAGTATGCAATCCGAAAACGATAAAATATAATAATAACAAGTTTTTTGTTGAGAACAAACCAATGAATAATATGATTTGTATGACTTATATGTTGTGTTTCAATAAAACTGTCAACCGATAATATTAGTTAACAACCAATTCAAAAGCAAAAGTTGTAATCTTAAACGTTAATCTTTATGTTTTTATCATTTATGTTGCATATAGAAAAAGATTAAGGTTTTTCATTTATGAATATTGTTTTTCTTTTATCAATATTTTTTCATTTATCAAGAATTATCAAAGGTTTTTGTTTAAGAAATATTTGTCAAGAAAAGTATTTTGAAAAAAATGAAAATTACTATCTATTAGAAAATTCAAAAAAAAATTTATTTTAATTTTAATATAATTCTAAAAATAAAAATAAAAATAATACATTACTGTAATAATTGGTGTTTATAGAACTGGCCCCCCGATCCGCCCCCGTACGTTGCTTGCCGAAAATCACAAATAAAAATAGAAATTATGTACCAAAAGTGCTACACTAATTAAACAATTTGCTCCTAATTATTTTTCGTTAAAATTTGGCAAGTTTATTGAAAATGCATGTAAAAAATTATCTAAATAATAAAAAAGGGGGCTAAACATTTCTACGATTAAAAATTTATGTGAGAGCATTAATCAAATTTTCATGAAAATTAGGTTGACGATTCCGCGTACCTTGGTTACTTTGACTATTTCACCTAAAAATCTAGTATTATAAACTCTTATTAAGTATTGAAGTGCTTTTCTTTTTTATAGAAGAAAATTTGCCAAAATTTTTCTTTTTAAGCGCATGAAATATTATTAAATATACAAAAACCTTTTATTTTCAAAAAATTTTATGGCTTTTTTCCGGATATTATTAGGAAAAAATTTTCTGGATATTTTAAAAATTACCTGGATAATCTATGTTGTAAACAATTTAAATAAAAGATTCATAACTAGATTTAAGTAGAATGTTTATTTTGACAATTTATTTTTATTATTTTATATATATAAAATAATAAAAATATTATTCTAAAATAATAAAAATATTATTAATAACATTCTACTTAAATCTAGTTATGAATCTTTTATTTAAATTGTTTACAACATAGATTATCCTGGTAATTTTTAAAGTATCCAGAAAATTTTTTCCTAATAATATCCGGAAAAAATCCGGCAAAAATTCCATTATATATGGAATTTAAATAAAACATTCGTTTTCGAATTTTTATTTCAATAGTTTTCATAGAATTTAAGTAAAATGTTTATTTTGCTGTTTTTATTTTATTTTTTTATTTAGAAATTAAATAAACATCCTTTACTATGTTTTTATATATAATTATTTTGTTTACAAGTTAAATAAATATTTAATAAAAAAGCATCTTCATTATTTTTTAAGAAAAGTAATATTTTCACAGCAGCAACATGGTCCAGGTTCGACGCCAGCTCTAGCTCAACAAGCGACATTGGTACGGAAGGAGGCATGAACTTCCTGCTCTCCCGCGGTGCGCTGTGATAAGACCGTAAGGACTTCTGGGAGCACCTAAAATACCTACAAAAAAAAACAAAAAAAAAACATAAAAACTTGAATATAAATAAACAAAACTTTTACAATGAAATAGATATTTTGATAGAAAATAATAGTTTTAAACTTATTTTCCTGATCTGTGACTGTATATGTTTGTATATATATTATAATAAAAGTTTGTATATATTATATTGTAGAATATACAAAATAATTTATAAAGCCTTCTAATTAACCAGCTACCTTTCTTTTCTTTATAATTGCTACTTTTTCTGTTGTTTTTTTTTTTCAGTTTTTTTAGATTCTTTCCTATCTGCACCACCACTATGAAAAGTTCCAAAGCTTCCTATTTTTGTTCTCTGAGAATGAATTGAAGCTCAACAATTGGCATTTTCTCTTCTCTCTTACATTTGCATTTTATATGAATTTTTTCATACATTCTAAAGCACATTTGTACTCTGAACAAAGATTTAAATTACATTTTCATAGTAAAATATCCACAAGTTTGTCTAATTTGAAAAAGTATCTTGCTTTTTCAGCTTTTTTCTCACGTCCATTATTGAAATGAACAGCCGATTTCCATAAATATTTGAGTTTTATTAAATTGTTTTTTCATGGATAACAACTAGATATACAAAAAGTGCATTTGCCTTTAACAATTGACTAAGTACAACTTGTACCATATCAGCTACTAGATGATCTACACTGTTGGAAGCTCAGATGCATAAAGTTCTTTTCCTTGGCCTACAAGTTTGCTCATTTTAATAAATAAGGCATTTCTTGTTTTATTTGACATCTTTAATAACCTAAATAAGTTTACCGGAGCTTTCCTTTTGGTCCAAATATGAAGTATAAATGAATAGAACATCCGATCCTAAGTAATATTTGTCAATCTTATCGAAATAAAACGTCTTTGTGTACTCTGATCTCATCAACTATGTATTCGCAACACCGTCACATGTGTGCCAATATTTTTTGATGTCATCGAGTTATATATTATGGGGTTAATAACTAGTAATAAATAACGTATTAAGTTACTTAAATGGCGTCTATAGGTGTGCGGAGCTTTAGAGCTCGAAGAAAAACTACAATAAATTTTGTTGGCAAAAACAAACGAAAGGTTACTAAAAGTTGGCATAATTCAAGAAATATCGAAAGTCAAACCTTAACAGAATTCTCCGGTATTTATACATATTATATTATATATAATTTATACAATGCGTAAAATGCAAAGGTTACCGGTAACTTTTAGGTATTCCTTTAACTTAAAGGTAACCTTTGGTAACCTTTGCAGTTTCACTACAAGTCTCTGTTGCTTCACTACAATTCCTGTATTTTAGAACTTGTCATGAAGAAAGAGCTGCAGTTCTCACATAATTCTTTGAGCTTTGGTTTATTATATGATACTACATCGATGCTCAGATAATAATACGAAAGCTTTAGTATTGCATCATTTTTAAAAATATTTTATTGTTGCATCTTTCTGCCTAGGCCCGTATATACAAGCTCGTCTGTATATAGTTCAACACCAATATATAAATGTATATTGGTGTATATAGTTCAACACCAATATATAAATATATATATATATATATATATATATATATATATATATATATATATATATATATATATATATACATATATATATATTTTAACAAATGTGCGTATATATATATATATATATATATATATATATATATATATTTTAACAAATGTGCGTATATATATATATTATACATATATATATACATATATATATATATATATATATATATATATATATATATATATATATATATATATATATATATATATATATATATATATATATATATATATATATATATATATATATATATATAATATATATATATATATATATATATATATACAGTATCGGACAAAACGAGTGCAACCAAATAATGCTAATTTAGTTTCTTTATATGAAAGTGCTGCATTTTTTCAGTTTAGAGGAATAACTATGGAAATGTTTAGAGGCAAAGTTTTTTAGGTTTTATTCATCACAAAGTTCATTACTTGTACACGAAAATTAATAAATTAATCAAAAGTATTAAAAAAAGTTGATTTCCTTCTGGACAAAACAAGTGCAACTCGACAAAATGTTGACCAAGCTGTATTTCGCTATCAATATTTTGTGGCGAATCCTTTGTTGTCGATCACAACCTTGCATCTTCGAGGCATAGATTCGATCAGGTGATCAATGAAACTTTGTGGAATTGCTGCCCAGGCCTTTTGGATTTGTTCAAACAGTTGATCCTTATTACTAACACCTTCACGATTAATTCTGCGGTTGACGATCTCCCACAGGTTCTCAATAGGGTTAAGATCCGGAGATTGAGGCGGCCAATCCATCGCCGATAGGTGGTTGTCTTGAAACCACTGCTTGACTACTTTTGCAGTGTGTTTCGGATCGTTGTCTTGCTGAAAAACTCATTTTATTGGCATATTTCATTCAGCATGAGGTAACATAACATCTTTCAGGATATTTTTATACATGAAACGGTCCATTATTCCATCGTTTCGATGTATTGGACCTAGACCGTTAGCAGAAAAACACCCCCAGACCATTACATTGCCTCCACCATGCTTCACGACAATATATGGCAATATGGCAATAACGTAAATCGTTATTGTTATATATATAAATAACATATATAAATTGTTATAAACAATATACGGCAATATGGCAATAACGTAAATCGAGGCGTTTTCCGGCCGGTTGACGTACACGGCAAATGCCATCGCTCCCAATGATGATGAACTTCGATTCATCACTGAACAGGACAGTTAGCCATTTCTGCACATTCCAGTCAATATGAGATGTAGCAAACAGGAGTCTTTTCTTCTGGTTTTTTAGTGAAATCAGCGGTTTTTTTGCAGGGCGTCGAGAAAACAATCCGGCTTCAACAGCCCTTCGTCTGATTGTTCGGTCCAATACAGGCAGCTCTAATTGCTTTTGTATCTCGACTGATGATATCCAGGGATCCTTCTTGACGGATCTGACGATCATAGAATCTTCTCTAGAAGTGGTGGAACGCGGTCTTCCACCTTTGTTATCTGCTGCCAACTTCCCAGTAGAACGATATTTGGAACATAGTCTTGATACGGTCCATTTTTTCACGCAATATTTATCACAAATACTTTTTTGTGACATTACACTTACGTAATCGCCAATAATTTTCTTTCTTGGTTCCAATCCAAGACTGTCGGGAGCCATTTTTGCACTTGAAATCATAAAAATAATAAAAATAAATAATCACGCTTCTCAAGGCTTATCGTGTTACATTTACCTTGTGATGATACAATAATGCTCTGTGGAACACAACGTCTTGGTTGGATGTGGACTGTATTGATGTAATGAAACACTTGTTGTATTTCACTTCTTGTATTGATGTTCTTCGATAAAACACTTTGATAAAACTCACTTCGATAAATTGTCTTTTCGATGCTTCTGGAAGCTTCTGAATGTTTCTGGATACTTCTGGATGCTACTGGATGCTTCCAGATGCTTCTTCTGGAAACTTCTGGAAGCATCTGGATACTTCCTTTAATTATTAAAAAACTTCTGTGACGTTGACACGGACCAGACTTAAGAAAATGAAACAAACCAAGAAAGTTGCACTTGTCAAAGAAATTCTGCCTGTGTGCTGTCACCTGTTAGCTGATTGCTCATGTCATGGCATGCTATGACTCCAGACTCCTGAACTGTTTGCTGTGGTAGTATAGTTCGTTTTGTTTTTAAAACATGTAAAATTAGGAACACTCTTTAGCATTGTTCGATGTTGGTTGCATATGTTTTGTCCAATACTTTATATATATATATATATATATATATATATATATATATATATATATATATATATATATATATATATATATATATATATATATATATATATATATATTCATATATATATATATATATATTCATATATATATATATATTCATATATATATATATTATATATTCATATTTATATATATATATTCATATATATATATATGTTCATATATATATATATATTCATATATGTATATATATATTCATATATATATATATATTCATATATATATATATATATATTCATATATATATATATATATTCATATATATACATTACCGGCAATTAATTTGAGACCAGTGATGAGAAAACAGTAATTCTATTAAAAATTAATTAAATCTATCAGTTATATTTTCGTTTATGTTTTTTTCGATCTCAGTGAATAAAGAAACTACTAATTAGTTTATGAATTATAATTTATTTAGTTTTCTTCACAAATATTTCTAAACAAATAGAAAACTTACTTTTAAAAGTAAGTAAATTATATGTCTTTATATGAGTTATGTAAAGTAATTTACGCGTAAAAGTAATTCGCGTTTTTACATCAAAATTAGTAAAAGTGCCTAATACTTATATAGTGCCTAGTATTTGATAGTATCGATTAGTCCCTACTAATCAATACTATCAAATACTATCAAATGATGCGTCAATACTAGTTAACTAGTATTAGTCAATTAGTCAATACTAGTATTAGTCAATTAGTCTATTCAATTAGTCAATTAGCCAATACTATCAAACGATACATCGCTAAAAAGGGCAGAAATAGACCTTTATAAAACAATTGATGCTTGATTATAGGGGTTAAAACAAAAATTTAATGAAGCAAAAAAGCAACAAAATTGTTAGACTATTTTCACTTTAGTCTTTAAATTAAGCTGAAATGCGCAATAAATTTGTTAGATAGATTTTTTCTTCAAGAATATCAAACAATAAATAATTCAGACATAAAATTATGTCAAAATATGTCTGTAGAAAAAATGTCTGACATATTTTATGTCAGCAGAAAATAATTCAGACATAAAATTATGTCAAAATATGTCGATAGAAAATATGTGGGACATATTTTATGTCGGCAGAAAATGTCTCAGACACATTTGACAGATAACAACCCTGGTTGTGTAGCTATCATAACAGTCAAGAAAGCAATATTTTTTTAAAGTATCTTTCTAAAAACCTTTGTAAATTGAAACATTTTTTTTCTGTCGATGACTGGAATGGTGTTGTTGAAGACTGGAATAAAATTCAATAACTTATAGAAGCGTTAGTTTCAAACATAAATCTCAAATATAAAATAAAATAAAATAGTACAAATCATATAAAATACTAAATTGTAGCTCAGAACCCCGATATTATAATAAAGAAATGATGGTAAATATTTATTTTTATTTTTTTTTTGTCCAATACTGGAAAGTATAATAAATATTTTCAAGCCTTCGACACCCCTTCTACCCCCACTAACTTTCGGTGATTTGATTTTAAAGGTTTGTACATTCATCTCATCTATATCTGTGTCAGTATGAAAAAAAAAAATTCAATTGCATTACATTTTTCATGCGTTTCTTGTGGTTATCTGAAAAAAGTTATGAAAATTATTATTAAGAGTTGAGGACGTTTACCGAACTTTTTTGCTCCGATACATCGCACAATGGGCCAGAATTATCTAAAAGTGGCAAAACTATTTATGAAATAAAAATAGTCATATAATACATGTTTATAGAGATTTTTGGGGTCAAAGATTTCATTTTTGGGCCCCATTTTAATTTTAGGAGTGGTCATGACCACACAAGTGTTTATTTTAAGGGCTGTCAAGGATGGTTATGGAGTTTCTCGATAGTTTTTAAATTAGGTGGGACATTTTGTATATCTAAATATATGCAACTGCTGTCAGGGAATTCAAATCTGGGCATATTCAGTCTTTAGAAGTAATCATTACTGCTCAAATGGTCATTTTAGTAGAGGTCAAGGGTTGTCCTGAGATGTCCCAATGTTTTTTAATTAGATGGGACATGTTGTATGTCTAAATATAAGTGATTGCGATCAGGGAATTTGAAACTCGGCATATTCAGTCTTCAAGAGTGGTTATGACTGCTCAGTAGCTCATCCCATTTTGACCCTCATGAACGAACTTTAATACGCGGAGTGTCATAAAATATTCCCAAGATATAGTTTGCTTACTGTAATTTTTTTGTTTTTTATTTTGGATGACTATATATACTCGCGTTACTCTTTTAAAGTTTAAATTTTTGACATTTTTTAAGTTTTTAAGAACATTTTGAAACAATCGGCGCGAGTAGAAATTCACAAATCATTAACTGTATAATAACGTTGTTACAAATAATGGAAGGTTTTTTCTATGCAAATATTATATATTATATTGTGCGCATTTTTATTACTATTATTTTTGTTAACTGGTCGTATTTTCAAAACGCACAAATCGTTGTGAAACTAAAAATACGTGGTTTTAAACACAATAGCGTTGAAGCCCAATACATAGTAATTAGAAATTTCTTAGATGTTTTTGATCTCATGCAGTTCTCTCACTTCAAGCCCTAGCTATTTAAAAGAGGTTTGTACAAGATTAGGTCAGTTTTCTGACCGACCAGTATCCTTGATAACCTCCTGCCATCATGTCGGAGAGCTTCATTTAGCCGTAGCCGTAAATTAATTTGTTAAGCCGGCCAATCAACTATTTTATCATAAAACCATAAAAAGTTAAAAAATAGTAATGTAAAGCTAAAACCACTTCACTTTAAAATACATTTATGCGACTTTTCTGATTCTGCAATTTTTAAAGCAAAACTTAGTTTCATAAGTTTTGATATTTTAGTCTTATTTTTGAAGAATAGTTTATATCATTAGGTAAATAATTGTTTAAAAACAATGACTTGCAAAGTGATTTAAAATGAGACGTAAAATTAAAAGAAAATATCTCTAAACCAATGTTTTTTTGCCAATGACAGACTTTTCTTAAAAGTAGGAATATGGTAAAAATGAAATCGATAGAAATAGCAGTTTAATTTTATATTGTCAAAATTAAATGCAATAAGTTTTTAGCAGTGTCATTTTAAATCTTATTTTATCTACATTGCATTATTTTTAATTTGAACCTTTAAGATCAACAAGATTATTGGCATATGTATAATGAGCCTGCTGCAGAGGTAAAATTCAAATCATGGAAAACCATAGATGTTTTTGGTGCTGGCGTTAGCATCGTTTGACCGAGATCACAATAAAAATGATAAAATGTTCTGTAATCTAAAACAAACGGAGGTCTAAAAAGATGTAAAAACGGATAGAATCAAAACTGAAATCCTTCTGAAAGCAGCTTTTATTGATAAAGACCAGCCACCAGGTCTTGAGTTGTATATTAAGGCGGGCTGAAAGTATTGTATAAAAAAAATTTGTAAATCTATAATTGGCAAGGGCGTGGAATAGTTACTCCAGAGTAGCATTAGTGAAAACAAAAAAGAGAGCTCATAAATTTGTTGGTCTTGGGGTGCCCCAACACTCTTGAAATATCTCCAATTTTATGCAATTTTGTAATTTTCTGACATTTTTCATACAACTAAGCAATGTTTAATTTAGTTACTTAAAATACTTGTACTACACAGTACACAAGTACACACTACACATGCAAATAAAATGTTAAAGTCTGTATTGTGCTTTGTTGTCAAACGTTTTCATTTTCTTTCTGGATTCAATACCAGAACGGATAAATCCGTCTCGTTGTTTAGTGCAAACTGCCGTCAATGCCTCAGTCACTTGATGAATATGTCGCTCGGTGGCTTGGGTATGGCAGGAGAATTGTGGCAGGCTTCTAAAAAGCTGGTTGTTCCTGTTCTTAACGCAGTCTTGTAGCTCTGCTTCAGCCAGGTTTTTCGTCATCGAAAGTTCGCAGCGGTCTTCGTTGTTCCAGTTTACCAGCTCAATGTAATCTCTGGCATTGAAGTTTAAACTTGGAACTCGAAATTGTCGCAGTGTTTCTGATGCGTTCTCCTTCCGTGCAGCAAGTACCCGTCTGCAGCCCAGCTCTCTGATGTTTTCTCTTTCATCAGCTAGCATTGCCAAGATGTTCTCAGAATGGTAAAAGTAACCGTTTCTGTCAATTACGGGATCAACAAACCACTGAAGCGGTCTACCAAGGCGCTTTTTGAGCAAACGGATCACACCTCGGTGTGTGCCGGTATTGACATTAGTGCCATCGCACCCAATAACCATTAGATCCTTTGTTTTGACTTTATTCTCCTTTAGAAAGTCCCAGATACCTGTAGTTATGCTCTCGGCTCCTCCACTTGAAGGTGTAAGGTGGCCTAGGTACTCTGAATTTGGCTCGCGAACTAGACACACATGTTCTTCTACAATAATCCGTCTATGGTTTTTGTTACCTTTTCTAGTTTGCACTCTGGTCTTATCTTTGTGGCCATTAAAATAGAGTCCATTCAGTTTTTGCTGGAACGCCTGGGTTTGTAATCGTTTTCTGACTTTTCGCCGTTCTCTGCCAAGTTTATTTTTATCTATTACCATTGATGTGTCCCCCTTGAGTATAAGACCCACATCTTGCAATGTTGCACTGACAATAGCTGCTGCAAAACGACCTGGAACTTTATATCTGTCGCACATCTTAGCTACATTTGGCTACGTTTTAGTTACGTTTGCATCTGCAACTTGGAAAATCGATAGATTGACAAATTGCAATATCAAATAGTTGTAGATCTGTTTCTGTAGCAAATCTTTTAAGTCGCTCGGTGTATGCCTGATCACATTGTCTGGATTTATATGGTTTTAGCAAGTTTCTGTAATTGCAGTGGAGCATTCTGATTTTCTCTACGATTCTCTTGTGTGATATTACCGGGATAGACGGTTTGATCCATATATACTCGATATGTTGCGCTGTTCTTTCTGCGACTGTGGAAACTGCAGGATCCGGAGCAGTCTGCCACTTTCATCTCTCGTCGAATCTTCGCATTGTATCCGACTTTGTCGAAGTTGAATCTTCGCATTGTATCCGAATCGTCGAAGGTTCGCATTGTATCTAACTTTGTTGGCAGCTGGGTTTCTTTGGCTCTGGACGGATAACCAAAAACCGGCATTGGGACTTTCTTGTTGGCTTCTTCGATGCGCTACGGGGTGTAGTACTGCACTTTTCCGTTTCCTGAAAACATAAACAACACGAACTCAGTTATTGCTGAGAAGCAGCCGATGCATGTAAACCTAAACCCTAACTCCAACTTTAACTTTAACCCTAACTCTTCTCAAGTTAGCATGATTTGCTAAGTTCTGTCACGTAATAACAATAGGTTTACGGTTATGTAATAATGTAATAATGTAATAAATATAGTCGTACTGCTTACCTGAGAATTAGTCAGATTCTTTGGTTTACTACTGGATGTCATAATAACTTCCGACATTCTTTGTTTTGCTGAAAGTACATGAAGTTAATTGTATAGTATTTACTTAATTTTTGTTATGAATGAGTGATAATAAAGAAAGCATAAAATATTTACAACAGCCTGTTGCATTACCTAACTATCTGGCTCTGTTTCACTGTCCTCAATTGCTTTTTGGTAGTACTTCATTGTATATTCACTGTCCTCAATTGCTTTTTGGTAGTACTTATTGTATATTTTACTAGACTACTGGTTAATTTTTAATATTCTAGATCATAGTTTAAAAAAATGCTTTCGGATGAGACTCGCTCAGACTTTTTGGAAACAATGAATTTCAAAACTTTTAAAATCTTTCAAAGTCGCTAACAACTCATCAGAACTCACAGCAAAATCGTAAATCTATTGATCATAGTTTAAGAAATTTATTTCTCAAAACAAGAAATATATTTCTTGTTTTTAAAAATAAATTGCAAGGTAAGATATTTAAAAAAAATAAACGTATTTCTTGTTTTAACAAAAATTATTCGTAAAAGTAAAATTCATTTTACTGTGCTTACAGTAATATTTTTTCGAGATAATGTAGAGCGTGTGATGAGCATCGAGAAACCTTGAACCTTTAAAGTATAATTAAAAACTATTTATTTGCATTCTATTTTGAGATATTTGTCTTAAGCTGAAAATTTATATATATATAAATATTTATTGTACATTTGTAGCGTTTAAACGCAAAACTCTGAAGCAAATTTGCTTTAGGAACAAGAGATCTGTGGCAGTAACGGATCCAGCATTTTTTGGTGATTGAGAGCAAAATCCAAATATTTGTATGTTTATACTTATGTCAAATAATTATGCTTCTTAAAAAGTTGCAATGATTGGATACTGGGAACAAAAATGCCCTAAAATATTATTTTACTAACTTGTTGCTTCAACGTTTAAGGCAGGGGGATAACATTTTAGGACTTTTCTTTCCCAGCCTCCAATCATCGCAATATTTTGCAAAGCCTCGTTATTTGACATAATTAAAAACATACAAATGTTTGGAGTTTGCGCTATGTCTGATAGCTATCTCCAACACCAAAAAAAGCTGGATACTTCACTGATCAATGCCTACTCTAGGCTTTTATTTTTGACATGAAACAAGCGTAAATTTTCAAGTTAAATGCTCTTCTGTAGTGATCTGTGAAACAATCGTTAGATCTTCTTGGAGCACCAAACAAAACCGCAGAAAAAATGTGTATATATGTTTTTAAATTTTTTTATTAATATTATTTGCCGTATTATTAAAATTTACAATGAAATAAATCATGTTAATAAATAAGAGAGTTGCAACAAGCAGAACACATAAACTGTCTTATCATCGAGCCCCATTTACATTGAAAAAAATCGTCAGTTTATATACAAAAAAGAAAAGTAGCTAAGTACATAATAAGAATTTTAAACATGTTAGTTACCATATAAATATTATTATAATATAAATTTTAGTGTTGAAATATACCGCAATATATCAAGGATTAACAACAATATAAAAGTGTTAAAGTTTTTAACAACAAAAAATTAAATAAAAATAAAACTGCAACAAAAGAGAAGTAGCGTCGATAACTATTTTTTTAGATAATTTATATTATTTATGTATTTATTTTGAAACAAATATTTTAAATCAAAGTCATTTTGTAACAAGAGACTCTTAGATTCTTTCCTGAATTGTTCCAAAGAGATGTTTTGAATATATATATATTTTTTTGTAATAAATTTTGAAAAGTGTTTCCATAGACACGGTCCACGGTGTTGGATTTGGTAAGAACTTAGTTTTAAATTAGTTTTTGGTACAATGAGTTTGTTAATTGAAAATTTAGTAGGATACTTGTGCAAGATTTCACTAAAGTAAGATTGAAATACAATAGGAGAAAGCCCATGTTTTATTTTAAACATGAATTGTAGAACTTGGTGTATATTAAGTTTATAGATACGTAGGGCACCAAGCTTCCTTAAAAGAGGTTCGCAATGAAAAGTTCTGTGTGCACCAAATACAATCCTGCATGCGTGTTTTTGCTTACTATAAAGTTTTTTTAATTTACTATAGTTAGTACTACCCCATACAATATTACAGTAAGAGATAAAACTATGAATAAATGAAAAGTATATTTTTTTCAAGGAAGCAGTGTTAAGATATGGTTTAGTTTTATATAATATGGAAGTATTTATTGAGATTTTATTTTCTATGTATTTTATATGTGGTTTCCATGACAAACTTTCATCTAGTATTACTCCTAATCACATTAATACTTTAATCACAATAATCCTGAATCACATTATCCCAATCTTTTAAGAATCAACTATAATAAAATACAGGAGACTCCAATAATATAGGAGAGTCCTCAAAAAGTACAGTTGTAGGAGACTTTGTTTGTTAAAATTGTCCTTTTTACAAAGCAAGTATTTTTCAATTTTAGCTGATAGTGATCTATCATATCTGATAGATCAATAGTGTTACTTTTGGAATAGTCTCTTCATATATAAAATTGATGACTTACTTTTCTTTCAATTAACATTAGTTTAAACTGAAAATTTGTTATATTATACTTTTTAGATTACAATTAGACGATGATAAGCGATACGATATATTTCAGCAAAGTCTTGAAATTGACAATTAAAAAAAGTTCAAGTTTTAAGAAATTAAGTTTGATATTGATTCGATCACTATAATTTGTATAATATTGCTCTTGAATTAGCTCTAGCTTCAAATGTAAGAAAAACTAAAGACGAATCAATCTTGTTAACCACCTGTCATCTTTAATATCTGATTATTTTAGGCATTCAATCACTTAACATCTACTGGACGATCTTATTAATGAACTTGATTATCGATTTCAAACAGAAAACATGTTTGCTTATAAATAAATTTTTGTATTTCCAACCGCCATGTTAAGTTGCCTGAAAGCTAACTAAGCTTGGAAAATCAACTTTCAGGAATTTCTGGACATCTATTATTCCGATCTTTGCATCCAACCTCTATTCATGCAAAGCTGAATTTATGTTAGCCTATTCGGAAAAATCAATGAAACCCTACATTTCTGAAACAAAAGTTATGATGATGACTGGTTTCCCTATCATTCTTGAAACGTTTTTAAGATTTTATTGGACAACATTTTTGAACCTTTTTAAAATTTAATCCTTTTTAAAATTTAAGTTACAATAACTAGCATTAACAAGTAATAAGTAGCAGACATGAGTATTTCTGATGCCGATAAAGAGGTTTTAACAATTGAAATTTTAGCCAAAAAAACTAAAAATATACTTTTAAGTTGCTGTTATCGCCCACCATCTGGTGAAATAAATAGTTTCAAGTCCTTTTTAATTACTGATATTATAACAAAATGTACAATAGAAAAGAAATTAAATTACATTATTGGTGACATAAATTTAGACGCATTAAAATATCACGTAAATTCCAAAATTAATAGTTTTTATAATGATTTATTTGAAAACGGTGCAATTCCGCTTATTAATAAACCAACAAGAGTAACTTTAAAGTCAGTATCTTTAATAGATAATATTATGACAACAGACACTTTTAATGAATCTCTTAAAAAAGGGTTAATTAAAAATGATGTTTCAGATCATTTTCCTATCTTCTTTTCAATAAATACTGATATTGAACAATTACAAATAAAAAAACAAGTTATCCTAAAACGCTGTTTCAGTGAAGTAAATATTGCATCATTTAATGAACAACTATCATTACTACATTGGAAAGATATAAACTTTTCGTCGGAAGCAAATGTGGTTTATAACTCATTCTTTAGAACATTCTATGAAGTTTATAATGCAAACTTTCCACAATACAAAGTTAACTTAAACAAAAAAAGCTTAAAGTCACCATGGATTACTAAAGAACTCAGGAAATCTTCCAAAGTTAAACAAAAGTTGTATATAAAGTATTTAAAGTCAAAAACAGATAAAAATAAGGAAATTTATAAAAATTATGTAAAGCTTTTTGAAAGTCAAAAAAAAAACTTAAAAAAAAAATACTATTCAAACTTATTAGAGAAGTTTAAGAATAATGCTAAACGCACATGGCAAATTTTAAATGAAATTACTGGCAATCAAAAAATTAAAACATGCAACTTACCAAAATTTATTAAAAACAATGATGATTTCTTATATAATCCTAAAGATATAGCAAATCAAATAAATAATTTTTTTGTAACAATTGGTCCAAATTTAGAAAAAAATATTCCAATTATAACTAACACAATTAATGATCTTAATCTTCCGATAATTTCTATACTTAATAACTTTGAACTTTCGATTAAAGAGTTTGAATGTGCTTACAAAATGCTAAAAATCAATAAATCGATAGGCCCAGATCAAATAAATGGTAACGTTATAATCAGTTCTTACGAGATCATAAAAACTATACTCTTTCAGGTCTTTAGTTGTTCAATTAAACATGGTATATTTCCTGATCAACTAAAGATAGCCAAAGTTACACCAATATTTAAAGGGGGGGAATTATCAAATATAACTAATTATCGTCCGATTTCTGTACTTTCTGGTTTTTCAAAGATTTATGAAAGGATCCTTTACAATAAAATTTATGATCATCTTTCTAAAAATAAAATACTAAGTACAACCCAGTATGGGTTTAAAAAACATAATTCCACTGAACACGCAGTGCTTCATCTGACTAGAAATATTGCAGATTCGTTTGAAAAATCACAATTTACTCTTGCAGTATTCATAGATCTATCAAAAGCCTTCGATACGATAAATCATGAGATTCTTATTAAAAAACTAGAAAATTATGGAATCTGTGGAAATTTTCTAAAATTACTTAAGAGCTATTTAAGCAATCGTAAACAGTATGTGCAAATTGATGTATCCTCTACAACAAATTTACTAGATATAACATGTGGTGTACCCCAAGGGTCTATACTAGGACCACTTCTTTTTCTCATTTATATCAATGATCTTTATAATGCCTCAAATTTAAAAACAGTAATGTTTGCTGATGACACAAACTTTTTTTTGTCTAGCAATAATATCATAACACTATTTAATGACATGAACATAGAGCTAATTAAAATTTCAAAATGGTTTAAGTCTAATAAGATATCAATTAACATAGAAAAAACTAAATGGACTCTATTTCATCCAAAATCCAAAAAACATCTTTTGCCAAATGATATGCCTCAAGTATATATAGATAATATTCAAATAAAACAATCAAAAGTTATACTTTTTCTTGGTGTTTTTATTGATGAAAACCTTACGTGGAAAAATCATATTGAAACCTTGCGCAACAAAGTTTCAAAAAATATTGGAGTACTATATAAAGCGAGTAGTTTTGTAAATAGACACGCATTAGTTCAACTTTATTACTCACTTATTCAATGCCATCTAAATTATTCAAATATCGCATGGGGCAGTGCTAAAAAATGTCAATTAGATCCTCTTTATCGGCAACAGAAGCATCTAGCACGACTAATAAATTTTAAAGATCGTTTTACTCATGCAAAACCACTTTTATTCAAAATGAGTATTCTTAATATATACCAACTAAATGTTTTTAACACTCTTTGCTTTATATTTAAATGTAAGATAAACTTAGCTCCAATACCTTTTCAAAATTTATATGCAATAAAGCCCAAAAACAAATATGATCTAAGAAATGACAATTTTATTTATCAAAATTATTCGCATACAAATTTTGGAAGGTCTCTTATATCTTATCGCGGAGCTTATTTGTGGAACCAAATAGTTTTAAAAAATTTTGATTTTTCCCAAAGTTGGAATTTTTCTTCTTTCAAAAACAAACTAAAAAAGTTATTTTCTTAATAGAAAATATTTTCGAATTCTTCTGATCTCGTTTCTCTTTTTATAAGTGCTTCTTAATGTAATTTAAAATATTTGTTTTTATTTTTTATTGTTTTTTTAATCGGTATTTTATTTGTATGACGGTTTTCATAAAAACGGTATTTACTAATTTCAAATATTTGATTTTATTTCTTTATTGTTTAGTTAAACGGTGTTTTTTAATTGAGGTTAATTTATTTGTATGAAGGTTATCTTAAACGGTATTTACTTTTTATTTTATATTTTTTTGAAATAATTGGTTTATAATTTTTGTATTGTTAAACGGTTCTCGGTGACAGGATCTTATGATCCTCTTCGAGTTTCCGTGTTCTTTATATATTATGTACCAACGACACTTTTACCAGAGAATATTGTTAAATAAACAAAAAATCAAAAAAAAACAAAAAAAACTAGAGATTAAAGAAAAATTATTAAATGGCCTTACCTTAATTTCAATATGTACATAAATTATTTCAGATCTAGACAGGGTTATATTAACGTTTAAATTTATATTAACACTTCACAAGTGTATAGGTTGTATACACTTGTATAGTGTTAATACAAATAATCAATATACACACAGTGTGTATACAAACGTTTTTATCACATTTATATTTTTCATGTTTAATATATATATATATATATATATATATATATATATATATATATATATATATATATATATATATATATATATATATATATATATATATATATATATATATATATATATATATATATATATATATATATATATATATATATATATATATATATATATATATATATATATGTACTTATGCATTTTAACATGGGTTCTTTAGGAAAAAATATCGATATTTGAGTTTATTATCAAAACTTTATAGTTTTTTACTAAATTTAAATGTAAACCATTTAAATATATATATTTTTTTTAACATTTAAATCATAATTATTTTTTTTTAAACATCTTCGCTTCCGACAAGGCTGCGAGCAACCACTACTTGGAAGTTACTGTTAAGTTGGAAGTTACTGGAAAAGAAAAGATAAAGATTGTAGAATAAGATAACGATTGACGGACGACTTAACCCTTTTGCGACTGAGTTAAAAACAGCTATATGACTGCGCGGAAAATAACGAACTAGGATCATGATCAATTAAGAGAGTATAAAATAAAAACTACTAGTCAGAATTTTACAAATAAGACCTTATTTTTTTTGTCAAAGAATTGGCTTTCAGAAAATTAAAAAACTTCAAAAAATTTTTAATTATCTCAGTAACGTGATCAAAATATATCGTATTGAAATTAACAAAAATGTATAGTTTCTAAATGTAACCTTAAACAAATAAAGGAGAAATACATAAACATTTCGTTTTTGATATTAAATAAATGAGACATTTATAGTGGTGATCAAACAAAAAAAATCTTCACCACTATCATCGAAAAAAATATCAAGGATCTTATTTATGACAGTATATTTTTAATCTATTTTTGTCATTTTTTAAAATTGATTTTTGAGCGGTCTATAAATGCAATTAACAAACGGTTTGAAGCATTAACTTAAGAAATTATTCACATTTCAAAGATAAGTTTGAAGTTTTCCCCAATTGCTATAGATAATTTGAAATATTCAAAATTGTTTATGAACCGCCATGCGGGTCACTCGTCACTTAGAAACAAATTTTATGAACCGCCATACGGGTCACGCGTCACGAAAGGGTTAAAGGACTGCAAATTATATGAATCAGGAAAGCAAGCGAATTCCAAATTATATGAAGGAAACGAATTCCAAAGAACTGATGTTCGAGAAAAAAACCAGACGAATAAAAGTTTTTGGAGCACTTAGGAACAGTCACAGAAAAATGATGAGACTTAATTGAATGACGAGTAACACAAGAATGAATTTTAGTAGATGGCACAAGAAATGCTAGCTCTTTAAAGCAGTGCCAATTATAGAGTTTGTAGAAAAGAGAAATAGAAGCAACATTACGACAATGTGATAATGGTTAGAGGTTGGCTGCAAGAGCAAGTCCAACGATGTTTACAATGCGTTTTTGCACCTTGTCTAAAAGAGAAAGGGCTTCATTACAAGATCCGCCCCAGATATGGCAACAGTACTTCATACAAGGCCGGATTTGAGATTTATAGAGATAGAGAATAGAATCCAAAGTGAGAAAATGTCGAGCTCAATAAAGAGATGCAACCTTGGCAGATGCTAATTTTGCAACAGATTTGATATATGGTTTCCAAGAAAGATCGGAAGTAAGAGTTAATTCTAGAAGATGGGGAGTAGATGACTCATCTAGTATATCACCGTTCATAAATATAGAAAGATCTAAATTATTGCGATAACGAATGGCTGAAAAAAATTGAGTTTTATCTGAATTAAAGTTCACCAGCCACTGTGAGCCCCATACAGTAGCAGAAGTGAGATCCTTTTCAAGCTCAAACGCCCCCACCAAGCAATTAGAGAGAGTTGGTTTCTTATCACGACAAGAATAAATGGTAATATCATCAGCAAACAATGAGGATAGAACCTTGAGAAACCCCTGAGGTTACAGAATAAGAAGAAGAGTGCTGTCCATTGAGGACGACTTTTATACTACAATTGGAAAGGAAGGATTCAATAATCTTAAAGATGTTGCCAGATGAACCATAAGATGAAAGCTTATGGAGAAGACCAGCATGCCAAACCTTATCAAAAGCTTTTGAAATGTCAAGAGCAATGGCCTTAACCTCTCCACCTTTATCTAATGCACGATAAAACCAATGGGTTATTGTTACTGTTAGCAAATCAGCTGTTGAACGAGAAGATCGAAATCCATACTGATAGTCAGAAAGTAAGTTATTAGATTCAAGATGAGAAATTAAGTGCCTGCTACATAAAGATTCAAAAACCTTGCTTATGATGGGAAGAAGACTAATGGGACGGTAGTTAGACGAATCAGATCGCTCTCCAGAAATTTTGGAAGTAACGGTTTTGATTGGCAATTGCAGCAGCACAATGTGAGAAAAATCATGGAGGAGAGTGAGGCTTGAC
Organism: Hydra vulgaris; assembly: GCF_038396675.1. Taxonomy (NCBI): domain Eukaryota; kingdom Metazoa; phylum Cnidaria; class Hydrozoa; order Anthoathecata; family Hydridae; genus Hydra; species Hydra vulgaris. The sequence goes on along the minus strand of NC_088927.1, from coordinate 69,113,490 downwards.
TTGGAATTGTCGAGAAGAGATAAATGATTCCATGCCAGCCTGAATCCACAAAGTTATGTAAGAAGCACATTTGTCGACAGGAAGACGAAAGATTTCTACCTAAGGGCCATGACGAAGAAAATCACGGAAAGAATCCCAGTCAGCTTTAAGGTAGTTGTAAGAGGTGCAATAATAGGGGGATTCAGGTGATGAAGAAGAATGAGATATTGATTTTAGAGAGATCAAACTGTGATCAGAAGTACCTAAGAGTGAATGTGGAGAAACTGAGCACTGACTAGTATCAGAAACAAGACAAAAGTTGTGTAGAGAAGGTAAATGATTCGGGTTGTCTGGAAAGCGAGTTGGAAAGTTAACTATTTGAGTTAGGGATTGAGAAAGGCAAAAGTTGTGGGTTTTAATGCCTGCAGAGTCACTGACACTAGAGCCAAGCCATTCAAAGGGGTGAGCATTAAAGTCACCGACAACAACTATATTAGCTGATGGATAAAGGGAGATGGCTTGGTCAATATAATCAGAAATAACATCAAAAAGAGTGCAGTCTTGAGATGAAGGAGAGCGATATACAACGAAGAGAAAGGCAATAAAGTGAAGTGGTGCTAAACGAAAGCACATAAAAGAATTTTCTGTGGATTCAAACCTAGTTTCACGACAAATGGGTGAAACTAGGTTTGAATCCACCGACTATTCTTTTTAATTCGTTAAGACTCCAAGCATGTGACTATTGAAGTCTTAACGAATAAAAGGAAGATACCCATCAACACTAAGATTGCAAGATGAGACAGTCGAACTCATATTAGTCTCACAACGAGCAAGTAGGTCTGGTGAACTTTGCAAGTGATAGCACTCAACAGAAGAAATGTTACTTTGAAGACCACGAATATTAGTGAATGATAGGTTTAGAGAACTTGGTGATGACGATGGTTTTTTGTGTTTTATAGTTTTTGGTACTTTATTCATTTGTAAATTTGTTGAAGAACTTGACTCAAAGCATAGGTAGTACTCAGAACACTGCCTAATAGCCCAAACAATTGCCTCAAAACTATTAATAGAACCTAAGCCGTAACAAAGGGCTCAAAATGTGGCCTCCGCAAGGCACACCAAAAGTACAAACAGGGACACCATCCATGCACAACACGGCACTATTAATACTTTGATATTTTTCAGCTGTTGATGGAATCAGCCTCTCTGAGAGCTACGACAGATTTCAGGAAAAAAAGTTATCAGTTATGATATAATGGAGGAGGTTATAATGGACCTAACTGTCATAAAGTCTTGTTTAGATGAACTTAAAGATATATGTTCTTTTCACTTTATACCTATTATATTAGGTATTATAGATTTTGTGACCGAAATGAGCAACTTAGAAAACTATTTTGTAACCGAAATATGCAATCTTAAAAATCATAAAAATTACTCTATCAGCCTAGGCTGAAAATTCCACATAATACCAGCCCATCTTACTTTTTTATTAAAAGTAAACAAAGATCCTTGGGTGTTTTAAGTGAACAAACCTCTGAGTCTATACACAAAAACATAAACAAAACAGTGAAAAGATTTGCACCGTCAAAACTGAATAAATCACACGAAAGAAAATTCAAGAAAATGGCAGTCTCGAGTATGTACTCAAGTATGAGGACTTAGATGTCAATTCAAACATTTTCCAATGAAAAAAGAACATGTATATGATATTTATGACGAAATTTAACTACATACACTATTAATAATTACCCAAATTTTTAAATCTTGCCAGTTTATTATTAAAGATGTATGTAAATTTTGTCTTAATATTTTTTGATGATTATTAAGATTTAATAATCAACAAAATATATTAAGACAAAATTTACATGCATCTTTCTGAAACTGTTATTTATTAAACATGAATAGATTTTGTTTTCAGCTGTTTCCTTGTCAGGTTGTCATAGTCTAACAGTTTGCTAAATATTTTTACAATCAATCAATCAATCAATCAATCAATCAATCAATCAATCAATCAATCAATCATATATATTCTGAAAATAAATTTTCACGGCTATTTACAAATAGTATTGAAATACTAATCTCAAGTAAATACCTTAAAAAATAGTTTATTTAGATACAATTAATCTTAGTAATAATAATAATAATAATAACAACAATAACAATAATAATAATAGTAATATATTTAATAATAATAACAATAATAACAAAAATAATAATAATAATAATGATAACAATATTAATATTAGTAGTAATAGTTAAAAGTAGTTAATAATAGTAATGTAAATATTTATAGAAATAACAATAAGCAATAGTAATGACAACAAAATATATAATAAAAATAAAAAAAAATAATAAAAAAAAAAAAATACTTAAGACAACAAAAATTGATAATAGAAATTATAAACACTAACTATATTTTTTTAATAAAAAGTAGAATAATCTAGTTTTAAAGGTTGAGAATGAATTGAGAGCTTTTAGTTCATAAGGAAGGTTGTTCCAAGTTTTAATGCTTTGATACTTTATAGATTTATGTCCGTATTTATGAGAGCAATGTTTAGAGACAGACAGGTTTAAATTACTATTGGAACGAAGGTGATAACGAGAGTTAGCACTTTTGGAAAAGAAATTGATAAAAGTTAAAGGTAGGTTATTGTGTTGGTGATTCCAGACAAATTGGCAGTTTGAAAATTGAATATAGTCACATAGTTTTAATACTTTAGAAGTTAGATAGAGCACATTAGAATTAAATTTAATATTCTGAAAATAAATAATTTTTAAAGCCTTGTTTTGGAGGTGGGATAACCTAATAAGAGCTTGTTGATGGGACTGCCCCCAAATTTGGCATGCATATATAAGATGTGAGCCGAAAATAGCATGGTATATGTTCAAAAGTGTTTCAAGATTAACATAATGGCGAACTTTGGCCAACATACCATTAGATCTACTTAGTTTCATTGCTAAGTCTTCACAATGGGATAAAAAGGAAAGATTTGAATTAATTTTTATACCAAGATATTTAATTGAGTTAACAGGTTCAATTTTTTTGCCACTTAATCTAAAGTTCATATGTTTATAGATTTTTGTTTTATTTGATTTAAAGATAATAAGTTCAGTTTTGTTAGAGTTTAGAAAAAGTTTGTTGGAGCGAAGCCACTGAACTAGATTGGCAAGATCATGGTTAATGTGTTTGTTAATTTTTTTTAAGGATTTATTAATTAGCATTAGGTTAGTGTCATCAGCAAAGTGGTAAACAGTAGCAAACTTAATGGACGTATGAAGATCATTAATATAAAGAAGGAAAAGCAGTGGTCCCAATACTGAACCCTGTGGAACACCATTAGAACATTTTACAAGGGTAGATTTTGAGTCATTAATAGCAACAAATTGTGTTCTATTGTTTAAGTACGAAATAAACCATTTAAGGGGTACGCCTCTGATCCCATAATATTCTAATTTTTTTAACAAAATTGAATGATCTACTGTATCAAACGCTTTCTGTAAATCGACAAATACACCGCATGCAAAATATTTGTCATCGATTGCTTTTCTAATCAGTTCAGTCATTTCAATGAGAGCATGAGTTGTGGAGTGATTGGCACGAAATCCATACTGATGGGTGTAAAAACATTTAAATTTTTCAAGAAAAGCATAAACCTAATATGCATTGCCTTCTCAAATAGTTTACCTATATTAGAAAGCAAGGAGATGGGTCAATAATTTGTGAAATCTAGTAAAGAGCCTTTTTTAAATATTGGAATAACTTTGGCAACTTTAAAAATATCTGGGAAAATACCACTTTTAAATGAGTTATTTATAACAGTACAGAGAGGCTTTGAAATAATGTGTGGGACTAGTTTAAGGAGGAATGTAGGTACGCTATTAGGACCAAGACTTTTTTCAGTTTTGAGCTTGTTTGTAATGAGACCAGATATTTCATTTTCAGTAACAGGATTAATAAAAAACGATTTAGCATTTGGAATGTTAAGAAAGTCACTAAATACGCGTTTTGGGGTATGGCTTTGCTAAGTAGTTTGTTATGTATAGTGCTAAAAAAATTGTTAAATATATTAGATACGGCAGTGTGATCAGTGATAAGATTTTCGTTCAATTTAAGTTTAAAAGATGTATTGTGTGTAGAAGGTCTAATATTAATGATTTCTTTTATTCCCTTCCAGGTGTTTTTAACACTATTCAGATTATTATTAAAATACGTAATATAGTATGTTTTTTTGCTAAATTTTAATAAATTGGAAATTTTGTTTCTATAAAATTTAAATTTTGTAAATAATTCATTTTTCTTATAAATATTTTTTGATTTTATAAACTTTTTATAAAGTTTGTTTTTAACTGAGATAGATTTAAGTATTCCATACGTTATCCAAGGTTTTGATTTTAGTTTAATTTGTTGGTTGGTTAGTATTTTGTAAGGAGCATGTCGGTCTAAGATTTCATCAAATGTTTTTAAAATAAAAACCATAGACTTATTAACATCATCATCTTTTTTAATAGAGAGTTCCCAATTGATATTAGAAATTTCTTCAATAAATAAACTTTTATTAAATTTTTTGAAGCATCGTCTGTAAGTTTTTACTTTTTTGGGGTGTTTGGGTATGCCAGGAATGCAAATAAATTGTGCCATGTGGTTTGAAATTGAAATCGTAAGGTTACCTGAGTATTGATCAGTTGAATGAAAGTTTGTGAATATGTTGTCAATCAGCGTTTTAGATGTAGCCGTTATGCGTGATGGTAAAATTATAGAAGGGCTTAGTGAGTAAGAAGTTAAAGAATCAAGATATCTAGAAACAGGGTTAGATTCATTGTGACTTAATAGATCCATATTAAAATCACCCATTAAAAAGATCTTTTTATTTTCGTTACTTAGCTTTTCAAGTAGAGGAGTTAAGTGGGAAGAAGTAAACTCATGTTGATTCATTGAGGGATGACGATAAATGCAGCCAATTATTATGTTTGATTCACAAGGTTTTTCGATTTCAACAAAAATAGACTCTAAATATTTAGATGAGTAAATCATAAGATCATTGCGAACTACGTAGTTTAAATTTGAGCGTAAGTATAAAAGTGCTCCTCCTTTTTTAGCCTCAGTAGGACAATGCTCAATATTAAACCCGTTTATGTATATATCAGTTATATTTGTATCGTTTATATATAAATTAGATTCTGTAATACCTATTGCTAAGGGAAAATTATTAAGAGAGCTGATAAGACTACAGAGTTCGTCAATGTGGAATGGTAGAGAAGCGATGTTAAGATGAATATATAGTTCCGAATTGGGGAGTATAGTTTTATTGAGATCAATAACGTCATAGTATTTGCAATTAACAGAACTGGGAAATTTATTTAGATCTTTAAAGATCTTTTTATGATTACTTGGAGTCTCAAAAGAGTTTAATGAACTAGTAGGTATATTCTTACATAATAATGTTGATTTAAGCTCCAAGTTGGAAATCGAGCTGAACGCCATATTCTTAGATAAACAACTATGACAATAAAAATCTGACGAGTCATTTGAAAGAAGATTATAAGAGTACGCATTAATATGAGTACACTTTGCATGGACCCATGAGTTACACAGATCACATTGGATGGCTCTTTGATTATCAGTTATATTTTTATGACAAGTATTGCAGAGAGATTTGAATGCCATAATCTTTAGAAAAAATATTTTTATGTATATGCAGTATTAACTAATTAAAGTGACTAAAGTGTAAAATAGAGGTTTGAAAAATAAATGCAAAGTAAAAGACTAAATTTAATAATTTAAAACTTGGGTAACCGTTAGCGTGAGTAATCGAAAATAATTTTTAAAACAATACAAAAAAATAAGAAAAATGATAGAAAAAAAGATTCACATTAAAGGTAATTAAAAGCTAACTTTTATAAAATTAAACAATCAAAATAAATTAAAATTAGACAAACCACGAACTAATGTTAAAAGTAACTATGACAACAATAATTAATTACAACAATTAATAACAACAATACATTACCATGATATTCAACCTAAAATGCCTATATTAATGCAGTGTGAATGATAATAACTAATAACTCTTATATTTATAATAATTTTTTGTTAAAACATTTTTAAAACTTTATAGCATCTTTTTGTTTAGTTGTTTTAAATGTTTAATTGTAATAAATTTAATTTCTGTTTTGTGTACTTTTTATGATCTTTGACAAAACCTGTTAAATTTTAAAAGATGCGAAAATATGCATCAAAGGACTAGACCGAGCTGTCAAGCCGAAGCGAAGTAAGAAAAAATTAGAAACAGAGAAAGGATAAAAAAATTAATAACATATTTTGAAGAGATGTTCAAAACAAAACAAAGACACTCTAATAAAGCCTACAGTAAAAAAAATAATGAAGATAATATCGACATCGCGCATGTAATAGAAATGATAAACTCAGAGTCCTTAGGTAAAATCATGAGCAATGCGCTAAGTCTAAAAGAAATTGTATATAAAATAAATAACCTAAGTTAGAATACGTAATATGATCTAGCCCTGACGGGAAATGAACGGCGAACTTTCAGTTAAAAAGTCCAGTTTTAAGTTCAAGAATCTGAGTTTAGTTTTTTTTTTTTTTAAACAATAACTAAATAATTCACTTCGGACATTTTAGGCGATTTGTAAAATTCATTCTTTAGATTATTTATGAACGGAACACAAACAATTCCATTTTGGGTTTTGTATTAGCACGAATTTACGTGAGAACGTCGATTATATCAGCACGACGTGACATGAGAACGCCGGTTAAATAGCGCTTCAACGTAAAAATCAGATAATTAGAATAAAAACAAAAACAAATAGTGTATCTATACTATTTGTTGTTTTATTTCGTATTATTTAAGAACCACCCCCCTTCCTTCATTTTAACCTAGAATTACCTTTAAATTAGGGATGTATCGGAGGCATAACAAAAGTCTCAACTTTATTTTATTGAAATTACTATATAGCAAAACGCGCATAAAAATAAAATGTTACATTGATCATGTTATCGACAGGCTGGATTGTGTTTGATTGATTTTCTGATAATTCAAATTGGAAGTTTTGAACAAAGATGAAATGTGAAAACACATTTTATCGAATTTGAGAGTTTTAATTCAACTTCTTTTTGGTGTTTTAAAGTTTAACAAAAACATTTATTAAAATTTGCTTATAATCTGTGGTTTGAAAATCTTAGTTTAAACCTTTAGCTCAGATAAACCTCCGTTACACATCCAATACATCTCTACTCTAAATATATCAAGAACTTTTCATCTTTATTTTCATAAGTTTCAATTAGTAGTTTTACTTTTTATTCGATTTTTTTATTTATTTAAAAAAATGCCAAAATATGCATCAAAGGACTAGACCGAGCTGACACGTCCAAGTGAAATAAGAAAAAAAATTTATTCTATTTTTTCAATTATTATTAGTTTACTTTTTTCTTTAGTTTTATTAATTGTACACTTTTTTATTTTTCCCCTTTCTTTATTTAAATTTACCTAAACTAATCATTGCTTTAAATATATTTTTTATTCATTTAATTGTTTAACTTTTTCGCTTACTTTAAATCAATTTTTTAGATGTTAAATGAATTATTTATTTATATATCATTTTTTATTTTTCATCATTATTTTAATTTTGCTTTTATACATTAAAAATACGCACCCGTCTTTTGCGAAGATCTTGCGAGTAAAATCGTTGCGCCCATTATTTTTATAAAAAAACTTTCCGTCATTTTAATAAAAAATAATATTTCCAACACAATATATTTGTTTTTAAAATAAGGTTGAGTCTAGTCTATTCTAGGTAAAAAAATTTTACTATTCCATGCAAGGTTTTATAACCGAGGCTGTTAATTAATCCTCTAAGCTATTGATCAATCTTTAATTTCTTTCGAGGAAGAATTATGAAACATCTTGTTTTTTAAAATAATTATTTCTGAAGTTATCTTGCTGTTTTACCCAGTCCATGGATTGGTGGTTCACAGAACTTAATGATCCATTTTCACCTTCTCGAAACTACAAAGTTAATTATTATAAGAAACAAATTCAAAGACAAACTTATAAACCTAATAAACAAAAGAATGATAAATAAACCTCAAATTTAGTGGTCTTCGCCATAGTGATAAGCCGTCGTGAAATATTCGTTGTTAGAACCTGTTCACAATTTGCGGTCAATTTAAATCCAGGATATTTAGGGATGATTTCTCCAGAGTAGCTAATTAAAAAATTAACAAATTAAACATGCAGATATTGATTTTCAGCGTAGAAAAAGAGCTTTAGATTTTACAAAGAAATAACAAAATCAAATTATGAAAATAGGGTGGAGTGGGGTAAAATAGGGTGAAGTGGGGTAAAAAAGGATGGGGTGAGGTAATATGGGTAGAATTTTAGATATATTTTTAATGTAGTTTTTTTTAGTTAATAAGCACCATAAATACATTTTTTTTTTTTTACATTCAAGATGTATACAGTAACTTCACAATGAACATAAATATATTTTCAATAACTAATTTATACTTTTTAATAAATATTTTTTGATAGATAACTAATCTTTTTTTAACAACACCTTTCATATATCATATTTCATATATCCATTCGTATTACCCCACTGGTGGGGTAATACGAATACTCATTTGATACATATCACACTTATTGCTTTTCATGTATTTAAAAAGTCTTCTTGCAACCTTGTGATAACAACTTGTGCTCTTAAACATTCGCTCTTTTTAGTCTGGACACGAGCTCTGCGTTTTTTTGAATTCGCTTTTTTTTTGAAGCGCTTTCAGTGAAAGTTGACTTGGGCAAGGTGTAAGTACAAAATCAATTTCTCTCTGCAGGTGTTTTACAATATTTTTTTTGTTAAACTCATTTACTACCTCGCGCTTTGGTTGCATATTCACTATTTTCTTCATAGGTTTCGATTTGTCAACAGAGTAAAGAGCACTACCGTTAAAACCACTTTTAAGGAGTTTGCTTTTTATATTACTGACAAGAGCTTTTAGCAAACTTTTAAAAAATACAGACTATGTTGAATAAGATCGCTTCTTTTCCGTCGCTCCAATTTCATATATATATATATATATATATATATATATATATATATATATATATATATATATATATATATATATATATATATATATATATATATATATATATATATATATATATATATATATAATATAATATAATATAATATATATATATAATAATATAATACAATAATATAATATATATATGTTATAATAATAATATAATATATTTGCGCAATCATCTACAATAGCAACCTTAAATGCAGAATTAATCTCTAAGGGAGATTAATTCTGCATGAAGGAATTCTTGAACAAATCTATTTGAAATCCGTAGCGCTAAACTAAAGCATTGAAGATACAAAAGCAAACAACAAACAGCTTAATGCTATATATACTATATAATGGCTTTTCTTTCAAAACGTTTATGAGGGCCCCGAAAATATATTCAAAAAATTAAGGCAGGCTACGTTTTTTAAACTTTTTCAACTTATTGTTTATTTATGGCGTTATTACCTTGAATATAAATAATTTTTTTATTATATTTTAATTTTTGAAGATATTTTGATTTATTTTACACCGCAAGGTTGCCATAGTTGTGATATTATGGGTAAAAAGCGTGATATTAACAACTTTGTTAAAGGTAAAATAAATGCACTATTTTCTTAGGGCTATTCTCAAAGTAGTATAGCAAATCAATTAAAAATATCAAGATGTGCCGAGCAAAATACTAATTAAATCACTCGAGAATTTTGTAAAACATTAGTACATAGTATACCACGAAGAATACAAGCCGTGCTTGATAATAAGGGACATCCGATAAAGTTTTGAACTATAACATTTAAGTCATTTAAACTTTTGCTATAATTTGGTGCCATAACTATTATTTTATTGAATATTAACAATTTTTGATAATTTTTATCTATTTTTTTTCATTTACTTTACATTTTCTATTGTGTTTATTCAATAAAAAGTTTACACTGCAAAATTTAAGTTATCTTTTATGACGTGGCTTAACTTTTTGGCCACTACTGTGTGTGTGTGTATATATATATATATATATATATATATATATATATATATATATATATATATATATATATATATATATATATATATATATATATATATATATATATATATATATATATATATATAAATTAGTAAAAACACTTATCAAATTTTTTAGATGTCTTCAACAGTATGTTTCTCCATCAGTAGGTACATCAGGAAGCCTTCCTGATGAACCTACTGATGGAGAAAGATGCTGTTGAAGACAACTAAAAATTAGATAAGTGTTTTTACTAATTTATTATTGCTCTATTCTTTAAGAACATTGAGCACTCTATTTGTAAAATACACTAACACAATTTAAGTATGTAAATATATATATATATATATATATATATATATATATATATATATATATATATATATATATATATATATATATATATATATATGTATATATATATATGTAAATTGTGTTAGTGTATTTTACAAATAGAGTGCTCAATGTTCTTAAAGAACAGAGCAATAATAAATTAGTAAAAAACACTTATCTAACTTTTATCTTCGACTTGAAGTTTCATCATTGCTGGATCATCAGGAAGAGAACTCTTCCTGATGATCCAGCAATGGTGAAACTTCAAGTCGATATATATATATATATATATATATATATATATATATATATATATATATATATATATATATATATATATATATATATATATATATATATATATATATATATATATATGTATTATGTTAGTGTATTTTACAAATAAAGTGCTCAATGTTCTTAAAGAACAGAGCAATAATAAATAAATTAGTAAAAAACACTTATCTAACTTTTTTCTTCAACTTTAAGTTTCACCATTGCTGGATCATCAGGAAGAGTTACTAAATCTCAAAAAAAAATTCAATTTATAGAAAAAAATATTTTACAGGAAGTTATAAATTATTATAACTAAAAATAAAAATAAATTTTTTTTTTAATTACGATATTTTTTTGGTTAACAGGAAGTTACAGAAAGAATTTATTAAATAAATTTCTTTGGAATGAGGATAGTTTAATTTGGTCATTTGTTTTTATAATTTTTTAAGAGGTATTTATTTTCGTGCCTACATTTAGAAATTAATTCAGATTTTTTATTTAACAAATATAAAACAAATGACCAAATTAAATTATCCCCATTCCAAAGAAATTTATTTAATAATTACTTTCTGTAACTTCCCGTTAACCAAAAAAATATAGTAAATAAAAAAATTTAATTTTTATTTTTAGTTATAATAATTTATAACTTCCTGTAAAATATTTTTTTCTATAAATTGAATTTTTTTTGAGATTTGGTAAATCTTCCTGATGATCCAGCAATGGTGAAACTTAAAGTTGAAGAAAAAAGTTAGATAAGTGTTTTTTACTAATTTTTATATATATATATATATATATATATATATATATATATATATATATATATATATATATATATATATATATATATATATATACAGACACACACACACACACACACACACACACACACACACACACACACACACACACACACATACACAGTACTGTGAGTAAGTTTTAGATAAGTAGACATATTTACAATTTTTTTCCTATGTAATTTTTTTTGAAGTGTATGTAAGTTTAATAATATATAAGAAAAGTTGAAAGAATATATTATTTTGAATAAATAAAGAAAATTGATGAGGAAACATGAGGGATTTGTTTGTTTATCTATTAAAACGATGTGTCATAACAACTACATCCAAAACAGGATATTCGAAGAATGCTGTTACAGAAATCATTAAAAAGTTTAGAGAAACTGGCTCCCTTGAAGATAGAAAGAAAAGTGGTAGACCTCCTTGAATATGCAAAACAACACAAAGATTGGGCCCAGGAAATGTTTAAACAGGTTCTGTACACCGATGAGTCCAAATTCGAAATTTTTGGAACGAAAGGACGCCAATATGTTTAAAGAAGCCTATCAGCCCGAGTGTTTGAAGCCTACTATTAAACACAGAGGAGGCTCTTTACAAGTTTGGGGCTGTTTATCTTCATCTGGGGTAGGTGATTTGATCAAAATAGGGGGCGACTCACTGGGGAACGTTATGTGGATATCCTACGGTACCATGCTGTATCATCTGGAATGAGACTAATAGGTCATAATTTTATTCTGCAGCAGCACAATGACCCAAAACATTGTTCCCAAGTGGCAAAAAATTATTTAAATGAAATGGCAGAGAAAGGAGTACTGGAATTGATGACCTGGCCACCTCAGAGTCCATTTTTGAATATAATTGAGCATATTTGGGATTACCTGGACAGAAAGAAGGTCGAACATGCTCCCCGAAATGCTGAAGAATGTTTTGAAGTACTTCAAAGAGAATGGCACAACATACACCAGGATTTTATAACTAATTAATGAAGTTTGACATTAAAAAGTTTGCTATCTTCTATAGTTTGATTAGATGAGCATTTGCTCACTAGTTTTGCTTATCTTTATAGCAAATAGGGTTTTCAAAAAATGAAAAAAAAAAAAAAAAAAAGAATAATGAAAGAAAAAATTGCTGCCCTATCCCAAGCCCTCTGTAGCAGCACTCCACTGCAAGTCAGGCCATTTTTCAGTCAATGTATGTACTGAAGCCCCCGGCAGCAGGTAACTTCAGTGTAACATTAAAACTAGCAATTTAAGTTATATATATTACACACACACACACACACACATATAGAGTGCTCAATAGGGTATATCATACTCAAGCATGTTCTAGTTTTGATTCAGTACGCCACTTTTCTTATGTAATTATATTCTACTATAATAGAATGTTTTTTGTTTTTTGAAATGTTATTATGTGTATAAGTGCTAGTTAATTAATAGATTATTATAGAATATATTTTCAAATTAAATGCTATTTTATTCCTGCTATTTTATTTTTCAAACTCTTAAAATATTTAAAATATAAAAATGGCATTATTAGACCAGACCTTAAGTCTGAAATATGTAAACCAGCAAACAATGTGATATTGGATTATTCAACTAGTTAATGGAAAGATCTTAATCTCCAACTAATTGGTAGTGATACTACAAATGGAAAGGTGGAATGCTTCATTTTGTGGAGGAACTTCTTCATCAAAAACTTTTTAGATCTTTTTGCTGGCTTTAATAAACTTCCATTCTGTCATATTCTGGAAAAACTTAACGAGCCCACTTCTTCAGAAAAAGGATGGTGTGGAGCAGTTGGTAAACTGTTTTCTAAAGTTGATAATCTTAAAAGATTTACTAAATTAATGCCAATTCCCCTTCTGGAGCCTTTAATTAATATCAGTAAAGATTTTGTTAAGCAAATGAGCACTGACAGTTTAGTTGGATGGAAGTATTTGAATGCAATTATAAAAAGGAAACCTTGGTCCTGAAGTGCAGCTCTTAATTGTGGTAGTTTTTTCACAGTTGATGGCTTATTTGTGACATGAGATGCTTCTATATATGAGCAAGCATGATCTTAAACCTGAGAATACAGAGATCTTAAAGCTCCCTGCAACTTGGGTAACACAGGTTTATCTTCCAATGTTTTTTGAAATTAAAGTAAATCATGGCATTAAATACGGTTCTAGTCACCTTTTAAAGCTATTTCAACTTTGGCAGAAGCAAGATGATAGGGTTAAAGAAGCCTCTAAACTTTATCTAAAAAAAGAAATCCAGGTGGGCTCATTCTGAGAATATACTTGTTATATAAGTGATCATGGCTCTACTGATATGAGAACTTTTAAAGTTCCGCAAACAATAAACCTTGATGCTTGTGGAACAAAAGAACTTATTGATTGGAAAAAAGAAGTCATTACTGAACCAGCTTTCACAGCAAATTTGTCATTAGCATAAATCAATGCATTGAGAGTTTCTCCCCTGATGCTTACTTTATATTCATTACATACCCAAAGTTGTGCGAGAGCAGTCAAATTAGTTAACGAGGCAACTGAGTCAGTCTGTGGTTGGGATAAAAGAGATGGTTTTATACGAACTCAATTGCAAAACAATGCCTGTGATGAAATTAAAAAAAAGACTTTGTTTAAGTGACCAATGTTAAAATAAAAACTATAATATGAAACTTGTTCACATTATAGTTTTTCTTACTTGTTTTTATACAGAATGATTATATATTTAGTTAGTAACAATTTTTTGTTATTAATTTGATATTATTTGATTATTATTACTGTATTTGTTACTTGGTTATTTTACTTTGGAATGCATAAAATGTTTAAAAAAAAAGGCTTTTTTATTTATGTTTACATAAACAGTAATCGTAATATATCTTGATAATTATAATAAAATTATTAAATATTGACAAGGGGGTAAATACTGACAGGGGGTTAATGATAATTTTATCTATTTCATAACTTGTGTTTACTTTTTACTTTATAAAACTTTAATTTGCATTAGTAATTGTCTAAAACTTTTTAAAGATTAAACCTAATTTAAAAAGATTAATTTTTAATAAAAATGTAATTTTAAAACCGTTTTCTGGCAGCTAAACATTATTATTTTAAAAAAATATCAAAATTGAATTCCCCAAACCCAAATACATAGGAGTCCAAGGGTGTTTGTCAAAATTTTGAAAATTTAAATTATGACTGAAATATGATATACCCTTGTGCTCAATACAGAGTATTGAGCACAAGGGTATATCATATTTCAGATTTAACTGTCTTAAATTATGTAAAATTAAGTTAAAATTATTTAAAGGTTGCTGATATGATGCTATTTAAGTTAAAATTATTTAAAGGTTGCTGGATGAAATGTTTTATAGGATCATATTGTTAAAAAACTTCATAATCCACAAAAAAAAAAACTGATTTAAAAAAAATTAATGTTTAAGAATAATCTTTTAATAAAATATAAATTTTTAAATTTTGTTTTCAAGTCTCAACAAATCTTTTCAATTCAGCAGTTTTTAGCATATTATTTTGAATAGCCCAAAACAAATTGTTGGGTATAGTGCAAAACCACATAACTAGCTTTGCATAATACTGCGTATCTGCACTACAGAGTTTTTACCGGGTTAAAACTTTATTTATTTTTGTTTAAACAGATTTTGGGCTCATTTTAGTATAATGAGTATTATTCGTATTCTTTGTAAAGTCAACAATTGATATTTGGTGTTAAAATTATTAATATCTAATTATAGTGGCCAATGCTAGTTTTGCACAATCCCCAACGAAATGATAGTTTTTTAACAACCTGTTAATTAAAAAGTAAAATTTTACTTTTTTCTTAGCAGAAAAAAATTAAATTTTTACTTTGAAATAAACATTTGCTAAGAAAAAAGTAAAAAGTTTTTTTAGCTGATGATTTAGATATTGATTTCTTATTAAAAAATTTACTTGTATATTATTCTGTATTTTTGCTTATTCAATAATATTTCAATAATATTTTTTATATACTGTGAACTAAAGATTGTTATGGTCTCAAAACTATTTTTAATCCAATAATCAAAAACACTTAATTGCTAACCTAATAATTTCAACTTTCTGTTTTTAAAGGTGTTTAATTCTTTTAATATTAAGTTTGCCTTGCCATTTTTTGCTGATCAAATTTGATTGTCCAAAATTGATATTGGGAGATCAAAACATCATTTTTTTTAAAATAGAGGATTGACTGTTATTTTTTTCTTTAAAAGTGTTGAAAAAAATTTTTTTTAATCATTCTCCTCCTAAAGGCCGAGAATACAGTCAAGAAGGCTACTTTTGTGGTTTCAACCCTCTCTCAAATCTATAACTCTGAAACACGAACCTTGACAAACAAGGCCTCTGCACGAAAAAACAAGTTGAGCGCGGTACTACCAGGGATGTGGTTGGGATCCAACTCAACACAAAAATAAACAAATAAATTTAAACTTAAATTTTTGCAAATAAATAACTTTTGTTGTTGGTAATAACTTTTTTTAAAGAAGAGGATCATTGATAGTTGTTATTTTTTTTCTTTAAAAGTATTTTTAAATAAACAAACAAACTTAAACTTCATTTTTTGCAAAATAATCACTTTTGTTGTTGGTAATATTTTTAGAGAAATTATTGAATATCTTTATAACTTATAAAGAAGTTAAAAATTAAATTGTACCTTGGTCTAAAAACAGGTAACCAGTATACTAAACGTCCACCAACCACCAAGTACTTAAAAGAAAACTCAAATAGATCCATAATAATACTTGAAAGTGCATGGAATTTCTTTGCAGGTATATGTTCTTCACGCCTTTAAAAAAAAACATGTCAAGAAAATCAAAAAAAACACTTAAAATGGTCATGTGTAATTGAAAGAAATTACACTGTAAAATTTTAATTGTTGAAGTTATATTATAAATTATTGTAATTGAAGAGGTAAATGCAAAGATCAAAGTAGATTTTCTCAAAACATCTTTTTTGTGACTTAAGTACTTTTAGCACTAAGCTCTTCAATTGAAAGAAGTATTTAAGAAAGGTTTAACAGGTTAACAATATTTTTTACATTTTCAAACTAATAACATAGTGATAGTAACAACTACACCATCACACATGCAGAAATAAACAGCCTCTAATATCAATTAATCAAATTTTTGTTTTTTGTTGCATATGATCTATGTACAGAGTGATTAAAGCATTAGTTGTCTTCCCCCTGTCCCCTGAGCATTTATATTTTGTCTATGTAACTCAACGGCTCTGTTGGTCACCTATATGTGATCATTATGTCATATAAACAACTACTTTTAAAAAAAAAAAAGCATATGTGGAATATATATATATATTCCACATATTTAAAGTCGATTCGATTTCACTATATATATATATATATATATATATATATATATATATATATATATATATATATATATATATATATATATATATATATATATATATATATATATATATATATATATATATTTATAGTGAAATCAAATTGACTTTAAATATGCTGATCTATATACATTATAGCATATATATAAGCAATTGCTTGCTCATTTTGCTTATCTTTATAGAAAAGGGCCTTTTTAGAAAAAAGAAGAAGAATAATGAAAAAAAGATTGCTTCCCAATCACAAACTGTCAGTCGATGTAGTTCTCAGTTTTCTTGTATTTTTGTTTTGTTTGTAAGCAGTTTTCTACTATTATTAAAGATTTCGAATGTTTTGAATTTACAAACTTCTAATATATCATCTTGATTATGACAATGCATGCTGGTCTTCTCCATTGCTTGCTTTATCTAGGAAAGTATTTAAACTATTTAAATAACTTCTAAGAGCGGTTTTAAAGTATTTCTTGACGGAAAACACTTTCTTTCATATCCAGTAACTTCTAAAGTACCACAATGTCCCATTCTTGGAAATGTGTTGTTCCTTATCTTTATTATTGACCTTAGCAATCTTATCTCTAAAGTAAGTCAAAGTGGATTAGCTGATGAAACAAACAACTCCACTCTTGACAAATAACCATTATGTTGATCATTTTTAATTGGAAGTGAATCATAAATCTGATCTCATCTGTAACTCAACTGGACTCTAAACTCTAAATTCATTTGAACTTAAACTAATTTTAAATCATGGCAATTATAAATAGTTTCTTCTTGTACTACTCTCTGCCTTTCTCTTTCTTTTATTTAAAGACTTGTGAGATGTTGACGATAACAAAACAAAACAAAAAAAAGACGCTTGTTAACTCAAACAAAACTCAGTTGTTTAGTGCTGATAATTTTCACTGTTATGATTTCATTATTTTTGTTCAATTTTCACTTTTATCATAACTGTATTTTAAAATAGAAAAAAAAGATTGTGAACTTTTAATTTCTTTTTAATTAAACTAAAAACAGATTTAACTCGTTATATTGTGTAAACAATTGCAATTAATAACGGCTTATCAAAAATCAGGAAGCATTTTACATAAAAATAATAATAAAGATTTAATAGCAAAATGTCAAGCTGAAACTTGTAGTCTATAAGATATAAGTTGACTGGAAGGAAAACTGTAAAATTATTCAAGTCACATGATGGCAATGAACCAAATTATTAGGGTGGTCACCAAAGAAACCCAAAGAATAGAATAAAAAATTGTTAAAGACCATAATAAACTTGAATTACAAATCTCCAAATGCAACAGTGAGACAATGTAACATAGTAATGATCAAAAAAGAGCTAACAAAGCAAACTTGATTCATTGAATGCCTGACAAGAAACCACAACTTCTTTGAAAAATAGAAAGTTAGGATTTGCATTTGCTTAAGTGCACTAAAATCAGCCTGTAGACCAGCAAAAAACTTTCTAATTACAAATATAAATAAATCAAAATATAGCCTCTTCAGTAGCAACCGTGAGAAGCAAGTCTGGAGACAAAAAAAACTTCAGATACAACGCTAAATAAAGTGAGAAAAGTGTTAGTGCATGGATTGCCTATAGTGGATGGAATGCTTGATTTGGGGATGTTTCTCAGCAATTAAAACTATTTACAAAATTAATGGAGCTATGAATTGCTTTGTGTACTAAGATATTATGAAAGATGTTATGATGCCGCATGCTGAATAGGAAACATCCTAAAATGGATTTTTCAGCAAGACAATGTTCAAACATGAAAAAATGGTTCAAGAACAAGAATATCACTGTAATAAAGTAGCCTGCACAAAGCCAGGACTTGAATTCCAAAGAAAATTTTTGGGAAACAACCAACAACAATTGAGCATGCAAATGTGAAGACTAGTGATTAATTATATGAACAAATCAAGATGGAGAAAGAGATTGATATGGAATTGTTGACTCATTGAGTTAATGCCTCAAAAAATGAAGTGCACACTATAGCGAAAAAACTTTAAAAAAAAAAAAACTACTAGAAGCTGTTTGCATTTTTGAAACTACAATAATTGGTACAGTTATAGTCTAAGCTTTGAAAATATGATACTGCAGACTTTTTTTTTTGTAATATTTGAAAATATCAAACTTCATAAAAAAAAAAAAATTGATTTATCTGAAAAAATTTCAAATTGTTTAAAATTGCAACCAAAAAAAATTTATGAGGTATGAACTCATAAACTTGAAAAACCCTCTATTTGATGGGGTAGTCAACTTTATGAGGTCATACCTTTAGAAAGTTAAAACATTTTTACTAAATGAGAAATTTGCAGATAAACTTTAGTCCCATTCATAATGGAATAGTTTTTTTAAAATGATATTATTGCCCACTCCCGATACAAATACTTGCCATAAAATTAAGGCCTTAGGGCCTTAATTTTTTGGCAAATTTTAAATAATACATTAATTACAGTAAATAACATCTACATTTGGGGTTAAGAGTATAAACAACACTCCTCTGTTTAGTATACTTTAGTATACTCTGTTTAGTATACTTTCTTGTGGTATACCGCAATAAAATTTATTAATAGATATTATGAATTTTTTTTATCTACTGCAGCAATTAAAAAATTGATAAGTATTGCTCATATTGTTTTAAAATGCCAATAAGAAATTTTTTTTTTTTTTAAACCTCTTTGATTCCAACAAGGCTGCAAGCAACCACTACTAGAGTTGGAAGTTACTGGAAGAAAAAAGATGAAGATTGTAGAGCAAGATAACAGTTGACAGACAATTTAATAGATTGCAAATTATATTAATCAGGAAAGCAAGATGAAGGAAGCGAATTCCAGAAAACTGATGTTTGAGGAAAAAAACTAAAGGAATAAGAAATTTGGAGCACTTAGGAACAGCCATAGAAAAAGGATGAGGCTTAATTGAACGACAAGTAACATGAGAATAAATTTTATAAGATGGTACAAGAGACACTAGCTCTTTAGAGCAGTGCCCACTATAGTATTTGTAGAAAAAATAAAGATGAGCAACATTATGATGATGTGATAATGGTTGGAGGTTGGCTGCAAGAGCAGGTCCAACTATGTATGCAATGCATTTTTGCACCTTGTCTAAAAGAGAAAGGGCTTCATTACAAGATCCGCCCCAGATATGGCAACAGTACTTCATACAAGGCCGGATTTGAGATTTATGGAGATAGAGAATAGAATCCGAAGTAAGAAAGTGTCGAGCTCGATAAAGAGATGCAACCTTGGCAGATGCTAATTTTGCAACAGATTTGATATATGGTTTCCAAGAAAGATCGGAAGTAAGAGTTAATTCTAGAAGATGAGGAGTAGATGACTCATCGAGTATATCACCGTTCATAAATATAGGAAGATCTAAATAATTGCGAAAACGATTGGCTGAAAAAAATTGAGTTTGATCTGTATTAAAGTTCACCAGCCACTGTGAGCCCCATGCTGTAGCAGAAGTGAGATCCTTTTCAAGCTCAAACGCCCCCTCCAAGCAATCACAGAGAGTTGGTTTCTTATCACGACAAGAATAAATGGTATTATCAGCGAACAATGCCACCTTAGATGCCTTGTTCGTCAAGGTTCGTGTAGCCTCGTCTGTAGTGACCTTCTTGGCTTTGGGGAGTTGATTCCACTAATTAGCAAACTAATTAGTAGAATCAAGAGATGATATTGATGAAAAGTTCTTAGCAAACATTCAGCTTCGTATTTAGATGAGGTTGCAAAATCTGAACCATACAAAAGAGGTGGAATAACAGATTTTACCTTATTAATGATACTGTTAAAGGTTCTCCAGAAGACATAAGAGTCTAACTTTTGTGATAAAATACGACATTTCGTGAATGAGAATAGCGGGCTTTGGCATTGGACAAACCTTTTTTACAATGGTTCCTAGCAGTAATAAGAAGATGTCTGTTTTCTGGAAAATTGTCTTCCTGATAGATGCGGAAGTAACAGTTTCAATTGGAAATTACAGCAACACAATGGAGAAGAGTGAGTCTTGATGTGAAATCATCAAGAGGGAATAAAAGATTCAATGCCAGCCTGAATCCACAAAGTTATGTAAGAAGCACATTTATCAGCAGGAAAACGAAAGATTTTTACCCAAGGGCCATCACGAAGAAAATCGTGGAAAGAGTCCCAGTCAGCTTTAAGGTAGTTGTAAGAGATACAATAAAGGGGATTCAGATGATGAAGAAGAATGAGATAATAGTTTTGGCAAGATCAAACCGCGATCAGAAGTACCTAAGAGTGAATGTAGAGAAACTAAGCACTGACAAGGATCAGAAACAAGACATAAGTCAAGTAGAGAAGGTAAGTGATTCATGTTGTCTGGAAAGTGAGTTGGAAAGTTGGCTATTTGAGTTAGAGATTGAGAAAGGCAAAAGTTAAGGGCCTTAACGCCAGCAGAGTCACTGACACTAGACCCAAGCCATTCAGTGTGATGAGCATTAAAGTCACCAACAACAACAATATTGGCTGATGGATAAAGAGAGAGGGCTTGATCAATTTGATCAGAAATAACATTGAAAAGAGTGCAGACTTGAAATAAAGGAGAGCAATATAGAACAAAGAGAAAGGTGATAGAGTGAAGTAATGCTAAATGAAAGTGCATAAAAGTATAGCCTGTGAATTTAAACCTAGTTCTCCAACAAATGGGTGAATTCTTACAAATGTAAATGCCCAGGCCTAGCGTGTGACTATTGGAGTCTTTATAAATCAAAGGAAGATAACCATCAACACTAAGATCACAAGAGGAGACAGCTGAATTCAAATTAGTCTCACATAGAGCAAGTAGGTCTGGTGAACTTTCAGGGTTGGCATTAAAAAACCCACCCAAAAAAACCCGGGTTTTTTGGGTTTTTTTAAAATAATATTTTATTTAAAGGATTCTCTTTGCTTGGTTTTTTTCTGTGATTTATTTATTTCAGAAAACATTTAAACATAATTATGACTAATTAAAAGGTAATTATTATTAAAAAGAGCATATGGATATGATCAGAATATAGTATTTAATAAGAATCAAAATTTTTAAAAGACATGATTTTTTTGAAATATTTCTGAAAAAATAGTTTTAGTATTTTTTACAATATACTTTCAGTGATCTCAGTGGCTTTCATCAACCATATCAAAGTCAGGCCTGTGTTCTATCTTACAAATTATTCAAGAAACTTTTATTCAAACAGAATTATTATTTGTGGAGCATTAAGTATATTTAGCTTGCATATTTCGATGCAATGTGTATTTTTCAGAAAAAAATCTTTATAAGAATGCCATTCAGAAGTGGAAGGAAGAAAGGATGGGAGTGGAAGGAGGTCAGTGAGATAGAAGGGGACAAAAATAGTGTTTAGTGTGACCATTTTTCAGAGAAGATTAGTGGAAAAATTGAAAGAGTTTGTATTCATTTTGAGAAGTGTAAAGAGAGAAAGAAGGACACTGATAAACAAGAACCAAGACCTAGAAGCTCAATGAGCAATATTAGCCTCTTTTCAAATGAGTCAGATACTTCAATTTCCGAAGGATCTATTATGTCCAGCTCCACACCAGCAAAAAGGTTTAAAAGTAGTAACTTAAATAACTTTGTTGTTAGAACATCAAATGATCAGAAAGATGCCATAGACAAGCAAGTTGCCGGGGTTTTTTTCAGCTCTAACATGTCTTTTAATTCAGTGGAAAATTGTGAGTTTCAGAAACTTTGCTCTCTTCTTTGTCCTGGGTATGTCCCACCAAACTGAAAGAAACTGGGTGGAGATTTATTAAATGAAGTCTATGATGATCTGTCAGCTGGTATAAAGAACGAACTGGAAATCAAAGACACATTGGTAATTTGTCAAGATGGATGGTCTAGTATTCAGAATGACCCAATAATTGCTCACTCATTTTATGATGGAAAAAAGAGTTATCTGTACAACATAGTTGACTCAGGATCAGAAAAAAAACTGCAGAATACTGCTTCAAAATCATAAATGAACCTATAGTTAGCATAAAAAATGATTATGATAAGTTTGTATTTCCTGTCTGCACTGACAATGAAGCTAAGATGAAGAAAATGAAAGAGCTGATCAAACAAGAGTATCCTGATATGTTAACATATGGCTGTAATGCACACTATATGAATTTGCTACAGAAAGACATTTGCAATTCTTTTTCAACAATTCTAAAACAGGTTGTGGAAGTTCAGAAATATTTTAGAAATGTGCATATGGCCCATGGTTTGTTAAAGGAAAAAGGTGGATGTATGCCTCAGCTGCCAAATGAAACACGCTAGAACTCTCAAGTTGTCTTCATTGAGACATACCAGAAAAATTATAACTTCTACGTGGAGATCTATGGAGAGAAGATGGAAGATTTTCCAGCCAATATTGGAAGAATAAGTGAGAATATAGCCATCAAACGTGAGGCAAGTCATCTTTTTAGTCAAATGAAAAAATTGGGGATTGCCTTAGACAAGATGCAGAGTGATTCTTGTCATTTCTCTGACGCAGTTCATATCTGGTATTCATTGATAAAGGATGAAGAGCTATCCATATACTATGATGCAATAAAGAAGAGATTTCAAAATGCTGTACAACCCTTTCATATATTGGCCTATATAACTGACCATCGCTATGTAGATGATTACAAAAGCCTCATTAATAATGATAATGAAAACAGTGAAGAACAATGGTTTGAGGACAGGAACCCTGATTTCTTGGGTTTACTATACAAGTTTAACTTGAAGGACAGGGAGGTGCTCCCCAAGCAAATGTTCTCAGAATCACTGAAGGTCATCTCTCCATCAGAATGGTGGAACATCATGAAAGGAAAGGTTACTAGATCTCAAATCAGGGATAAAGAGGTTTCTGCCAATTTCTGCAGCTTTCTAGCTTCTCTACACTCCTGTCCTGCTAGCTCAGCCTCAATTGAGAGATAGTTTTCAACCTTTGGATTTGTCTGGTCGAAGATCAGGAATCGCCTTGGTGCAGATAAGGCAATGAAACTTGTGAAGATTTACAAATCATTTCACAATAGCTCAGCAGCTGATAGCAGTTCCTGTGATGATATCGAATCTGATCAATAAGTAGGTAAGTAGAAGGAAAAATCGTTTTTAACTTCAGTATAACCATCTAAATTCTGAAAAAAATTCTATTTCTATTATTTAAGTGTAATTTATATTTGTTTTAGTTTATTCTTGATGATCCCAGAGGAAGTGTTTAACTGGAAATCTGTCAAAAACATCTGAAAAACTGACAAGAATTGAAAATTATTGTAATAATCAAACAAAGTAAAATTATGTAAGGAGAATTTTATTTACAGTTCTTCAATTTATTAAATTTTCCTTGTAAAAGCTCTTTTCAATAAATAAATATAACTATTACTATGTGTTTTTAATTATTATTTTGAAAAAATTAAATGTTTAAAGATAGTTTGAATGCAAAATAGGTATTATGTCTTTCATTTTCTAAGCAAAAAAAGCTATTTTTAAAAAAACCCAGTGGGCTGGGTTTTTTTTAAAAAACCTGGGTTTTTTCCAACACTGTGAACTTTGCAAGAGATATATCTCAACAGAAGAAAAGTTACGTTGAAGACCACGAATATTAGTGAATGATAGGTATAGAGAAATTGGGGACGACAATGGTTTTTTATGTTTTATAGTTTTTGGTGCTTTATTAATTTTTAAATTTGTTAAAGAAATTGACTCAAAGCAAAGACGTTAAAGATCTTGACTCAAAGTATAGACAGTACGCAGTACACTATTTAATAGTCCAAGCCATTGCCTCATTACTATTAATAAACCCTAAGCCATAACAAAGGGGTCCAAATCTAGCCTCAACAATGCACACCAAAAGTACAAACAGGGACACCATCCATGCGCAACATGGACTGTTAATACTTTGATATTTTTTAGCTGTTGATGGAATCAGCCTCTCTGAGAGCTACCATAGAGTTCAGGGAACTGACTACCAGCCAATCTCAGAACCTAAAAGCTGAGTTTTAGAGCTGTACTCTCATTAGGAGATAATAGAATGAGTTGCCTGGTCATAAAAACAGAGACACAAGCAAAACCCATGCATTTATTCAAGAAGATCCAGCATTCAACATCCTAAACAGGTAACAATGTATTAAAAATACATCTGCACCAGCCTAATAGATCAAGAAGTGGTGCAAGGCTGGTCAACTGATAGATTCTGTTTACCCCTTAAGTTTTTGCCTAGGAGCCTCTCTGTAAGCGGGATGCATTTATCATCTGCTTAAGATGAGTATTTTTATCGAGACACCATCTTTAACCTTTACTCAACCAAGTGCCTCAAGGCAGGGGGTGTTTTAAGTCGGAGTTGGCTTCTCCTAGCCTTGGCCTATAAAAGCGTATCCTACAAGACAGCAGGACAAGATAAAATCTCATAAAGGTAATAGAGCCTGATTCTGTCTAATTTGTTTTTCAAAAAGAAGTTAAAAAAAGTAGGAAAAAAAAAAGTGTGGCATTAAATAGAATGCATAAGTACTTTTTAAAATTATTTAATTTAAAGAATTAAAACTCTCCTAATGGTATTTGAACTAAATGTAGAATGAAAGAAAAGCATTAGAAAGACTTGAAAAAGGAAATAAAAACATTATTTTGAGTAAATCGTATAATTTCTCAAAAGTTAAAGTACTCTTACCAGAAACTAATCATTTGGGGAGAGAGTTATTTGAAAAGTAATATAAGAGATAAATTAACAAAAGAAGTTTTTAATCAATTATTTTGATCTAACAGAAATAATTTTTGAAAAAGATTGGATCAGACAATTGGTTTATTGTAAAAATATTAAAGGAATTGAAATAAAGGAGAGAAAACTAAGCAAAAATATCACTATTTTGAAGCTAAATGACTTTAAATACTTTTGTGCTTTTGATATGAAATTAGCCAATATAGTTTTTTGGATTTGAAAGTGCAGCATAAACACAACCTTGCCATTGGTATAACATTAGCAAAGAAAATATGCAAGACTTATCCAGGTAAGGAAAGTATCTATTTATTAGCTAATGTTAACTAAGCCAACAGCAAAGAATAAAAAAAAAATTAAAGCTTTCAGCTACATCTTATATTATTTGCGGTAACCTTCCGCTGAATGATCTGCCTGATAACTTAAAAATTATTATTATGCCTGATAACGTAAAAATTATGAAGTTCCCGATCCAATTGGATCGGGAACTTCATCCACTTGGTGGAAATATAAACAGAATTTATGATAATCTTAAAAATACTTGCAATCTTTATGCCACTTTATCCGCAAACCAGTAAAACTAAATTTTAGGTTTTCAAAGGCCTAAGCTGCATGGTGGTCAATTTTAAGGTAGAGAATGTTCAAAACAGCTATAAAGTATTCATGTGTTAAAAAAATTAATAAAATCTTTCTAACTGGAAAAAGATGAAAATATCATTTCTATAGTTAATTCCTTTAAATGTTTTAAATCTGTTAAAGTTGCATGACTTGATTCTAGTTTGTTAACTGAATAAGAGTCAACCATTAACAAATATAAAGAGCCTTATATCAAACTTGGTCTAAGAGTGACTCCGAAAGTGCATGCTCTTATCAAGCATACATGTAAATTTCTTTTACTTATGTCAAATTCCAAATCAAATTGATTGAGTTTATAATCTAAACAGGCCTCTTACACTGTTCATTGTGATTTTAAACAGTTTCAGGAGCATGGATACAAAGTTTCTAGAAGCCTTTCAAACTATACTTAAAGCCTGCTTGAAGCCAATGTTACGCTTTACTCCCAACATTTTTATTTTAAAATAAACAGTTCTACTTTAAAATAAAATATGTTATCGCTTGGAAGCTATCATTGATTGTAAATGAAAATAAATATAAACATTAATTTGCGTAGTTTAAACCATTCTCTAATTGAAAAACAATTGAATATATTCCAAATGACTAATTTTAGGACTTTTTGTTGTTCAAGATATATAACCTCCAGATATATATTTTCACATTAATAAAAATAAAACGTTTAAAAAAAAATAACGATGACCAGAGTTTAGGAATAATATTAATAAGTATATATTATTTCCTATCACTGTAAATTTTCCTGATCGCTCCGATCACTGTAAATTTTTGTAAAACATTCTATCTGACACAATATTACCAAATTTATTGTTTGCACCATTTCTAGAAATTCTTATTTGATACCAGTATCAATATTGCCAGATTTAAATCTTGCATTATTTCTATCTTATCTATCTTAAACACCAAAAATCCTTGACCTGCTAAATTTTCCCCTTTTTTTTTCTTCTTGAAAGTCGTTGACAAGAAAATTTCAAAATTTAGACTAATTGTACAAAGTAGAAGTGGTTTCAAAAATGCCAACTGTTTCTAATGGACATTAGCGGAAATAAATTATTTCTGCTACGGTGTGATTAATTAAAAGTAAAGGGGACAAAATCTTTAAAATTTCAAAATTTTTTGAATTCTCAGTTTTGGTTTTGAATGTTTACCTTGTTTTGTCAAATGAAAAATGTTTAAAAATTAAAAATTCTTATTTTATCATGATTCAAACAGTCTAAATTTAATTATTAATTATTTAGTTTGTGTTAAAAATTTGTTTTAAATTTGAACCATGTTTTGTCCATTACCACATTTTCCTAGAGAGGTCAGTAGTGAAGGATAAATTAAGAAAAATAACTTAAAGAACTCAGTAAAAGTCATTTATGGAATTTGACATGGAATGACAGGAATTTCAACAGTATTATGATAATTATTAGAATTATGCAACAAAATTGATTAAGGAAAAGACAACTGAAAAAAAACAAAACAAGTTAAGCTAAATACTGCTGATTATAAACTCTGAGCAAAACACAAAAGTTAATAAAATTGTTTGATATTTTATAAAATAGACTAGACTTGAAGAGTTATAAAATGTACACATTTATTAAATTGGTGTAAAAATGTAAACATTAATTAAACTGGTGTAAACAGAAAAAAAAAAGAAAAAAACTAAAATAAATTTTTTTTTATGATAATAGTTTCGCTTGCTCATCCTGCATAAGAAAAAAGTGCAGACTTAGGACAGAAGTGCTATATCTGCACTTTACTCTTTGTTTATGACGATCAACAGAGAAGGTTTCATGCATATACTTGCATAGCTACGGCTAAAGTGGGCATCAGGTCAAACACTTGCAGGTTAAAAAGTTAGAATTTTAAGTGAAGGACTCAGTATTGAGTGGATGCAGGAAGATAAGTTCTTACGAGCAGAGTTGTGAATGAAAATACTGAAAATAATCAATCATCAATAGCACTAACAATTTCATCTCTAAAAGATGCTCATTATGGCTTCACAAGCTATTGGAAACATAAATACGAAAGTGTCATGAAAGCTTACCAAACAATATCTGGTAAATCATTTGAAGAAATACCTAAAATGTTGCTTGAAACCAAAGTAACACTTAAAGTGAACAAGGAAAATGTTAAAGTTACCCAGGTTCAGCTTACTTCCAGAATGCTTGTGTTGCCATAACATTTAAGAATTTCCTTGCAGAAAAACATTATGCCCTATTAAAACAGGTTTAAAAACAATTATGATCAAACCACTTTGTGAAGGAGAAACCAAAAAATGCCATCAGTTTGAATCAGTTTTTTTGTTATAGTTTGTATAGATCTTATTTTAATATGGTTCGATTGTTAAATTTTTTTTCAAGTTTGTTAATGTTTATTTATAATTCTCAAAAGAAATCAATGAAGTTTATGATATAGTTTTTCAAAACGCTAAGCGAAGCACCACAAAATGCTATACAATATAAAATGAGATTTTAAGAAAATTGGATTTATTATGCGCACGCATCTTTTAGCACTGTTTTTAGAGTCTTGAAGCAACGTTTCTGATAACATTCTGCAAACTTATTTTTGGAAGGGCTCAAAAAATTTAAAATTGTTTAAAAATTTTTTTTAATGGCTATTAGACTTTCTTTAACGTCTTTTTAATTTAAAATGTTTTCTAAGGATAATAGATATTTTTTTCTTTATGACTTAACATTAGATTAGACTTTACATTTTTACTCAGATGATACTTATAATAGATTAAGATTCTGGTTTTATGTTGTTTAATTTAAAACCAAACCTTCTAAGGTCCAGCTGGATTCTGAGGACCCTTTACCTGTAAGTATAAATTCATAACACATTACTTATGATTATTTATTGATTTATGTAATCATTTTGGCAATAAAATTTATATATGTATTTTTAAAGTTACTTACAAATTTTCTGGTATTTCCCAGGTTGAATCTTTCTTTGATCCTAGTTTTCTCCCTCCTTCACGAATGCCATATGGTGCTATATTTATATATAAATATATATATAATTAATTAAAGTATATTAAATATATATATATATATATATAAATATATATGTGTATATATATATATATATATATATATATATATATATATATATATATATATATATATATATATATATATATATATATATATATATACACATATATATTTATATATATATATATATATATATGTATATATATGTACATATATACATATATATATATATATATATATATATATATATATATATATATATATATATATATATATATATATATATATATATATATGTATACACATATATATACATATATATATGTGTATACATATATATATATGAAAATATATATATGTATATGTATACATATATATATATATGTATATGTATATATGTATATATGTATATATGTACATATATACATATATATATATATATATATATATATATATATATATATATATATATATATATATATATATATATATAAAATATATATATATAATATATATATATATATATATATATATATATATATATATATATATATATATATATATATATATATATATATATATATATATATATATATATGTATATATATATATATATATATATGTAGAGAGAGAGAGTTCAATAAAAACTTTTACATTCGCAATACATACATATTAATACGCTAAAATAATAAACTTATGGCAAACATAATATGTAGCAATGAATTAAATTTGATTAATATTAACTATTTAAAATCTTACACATTATACACACAACTTAAATTTTGATATAACTAAATCAATTAAAATTTTTTTTAGGTTAATTTAATTTAACTGTTAATTTAAATCTATAGTGGAATCATTTGTTTGGAACCTATAAATATTAAAAAAAACTTTTTTTATTTCATTTTGAGCTATTACTTAAATTGGATTATTTTACAGACAATGAGTTTTACATCATAACATAACCGTTTTAAGCAAATTAGCTTAGAAATACATACAGGGTGTACAATTAATTTCTGACCCCCTCCCCCCCCCCTAGTGTCCTTTTATAAATGAATGTAACTTAGTTGTTAGTTCATTTTTTCACAAAATCTTTAGAACAATGTTAATGAGTTATAGTGAGTTGTTTCACCATTTTTACCAAAATACTCCAAAATTCATCAGTGTCCTTATGACTATATATATTTACTCCAAAATTCTGGCCCAAAAAGTTTCAATAAATAAAGAGCATTCTTTTTGGGTGATGGAAGCCTATTCTTTTTGAACTCTTGTGACAAGTTGTTGGCAGTTTTGGGGCCTAGTATTTTTAAAAACACTGTTCTGAAGCCTTGCCCATAAAATCTCAAAACAATTAAGGTTTGGTGAACTCCCTGGCCAATCAGTCCAGATAATTTTGAACTCCTTATTGATGACATATATATATATATATATATATATATATATTATATATATATATATATATATATATATATATATATATATATATATATATATACAGTCTAAAATTAAGTAACATTATATATATATATATATATATATATATATATATATATATATATATAATGTTACTTAATTTTGTCCGTGATTGTATATATATACATATATATATATATATATATATATATATATATATATATATATATATATATATATATATATATATATATATATATATATATATATATATATATATATATATATAGTCACGGACAAAATTAAGTAACATTCTAGATAAAATTGACAATAAAAAAAAATTTATTTATGTCAGGATCTACATAACTGCAATAATTATGTTTTTTTTTTAATTTGACTCCAAAGAAAAACAAATATATTTTTAACTCATGGCAAAAAGTAACTCTATTTAATGAAGTTAGCTATCTTACATTTTTTTATCCAAAAATAAATGTGACAAAAGTAAGAAACATCTGAGTTTTTATTATGAAATGCTGTTTTTTCAATAACTATTTATTAAAATTGCAAGAATATCATGTCTGATTTTCATTTTAGTACTTTATTGCACCACCTTTTGCTTTTATGACTGATTCTAAGCTCATTGGCATGCTTTTTGGGGTCGTCCATAAAGTATGCACGCTTTTTTTTGTCCAGCTTCCCCCCCCCCCCCCCCCCGCCTGCATTTTGCAATATGCTTTCTTGAGTACCCTCCACCTCCCTAAAAGTACCTAAGCTTTTAACCTATTTATCTAACATTTTATGAAATTTTTTTAATTTAGTGTCTCCTTTCTTTTATAATCGACCCACTGCCCTCCCAGCTCATATACACCATGCAGATCCCCCTCTTCCCCTCGAGCATATGTACTTTATGGACAATCCTTTTACAAGCTTTGATGTGATGTCAGCACCAATTGAATTCCAAGTTTCACTAAGAAACTCATAAAATTCTTTTCTATCTGTTCGTTTTGAAGAAGGAATTTTAGATTTTAAAATTGCCCATAAATTTTCAATGGGGTTAAGGTCCTGGCTTTGTGGCGGCCATTTAAGGATGTTAACTTCACTTTTTTGAGGAACTGTTGTGCCACATTGCTGGTGTGTTTAGGGTTGTTGTCTAGTTGAAAAAAGAATTTGCGATCTAAATTTAATTCTTTAGCAGATTGACATAATTTTTTTAAAACAAATCAACTCACAATTATCCTGTCATTATACCTTTAACATTCACCAGTCTTCCAACACCATTTGAAACAAAGCATCCCCAAAACATAATTGAGACACCTCCAAGCTTGACAGTTTTTTTAAGATTTCTTTCTAAGAGTGTATCACAAGGTCTGCGCCAAACTCTTTGTCGTTTTTTAAAGCCAAATATTTGAAATTTACTCTCATCGGACCATAACACCGAGTTCCAAAATGCCTCACCCTTATTAACATGCAGTTTTGCAAACGCTAAACATTTTTTTTTTAAACCACTAATGAGGGGTTTACTTTTCTGAAGACGGTTTATTAAACCACTTGAATTAAGTCTTCTCTGTACAGTTGGACTGGAAACATTTAATTTAAGATTTTCAACAATCTGTCTTGAGGTTATTGTTGAATTTTATTTTGCTATCCATGCAATTAGCATATCAGTTCTTGTTGAAGACTTAGCTGGGCGACCACATCTTTTCTGATTTTCAACAGAACCAGTTCTTTCATATTTTATACACATATTTCTAACATCCCTTAATGATATTTGATATTTTTCAGCACATTGCTTGTAGGTTAGGCCTTTTTTTTCGATCAGAAATGACCTAAGATCTGATGTCCAATGAATAATTTTGATGATGAATCATTATTATCAAAATTATTCATTTTCTGCCGTGGAACTTCCCATATACATTCCCATGTATATGGGAAGTTCCACGGCAGAAAATGAATAAGTGGTTAAATTTTATTCTCCTTTATGTCAACTTTTAGCAAATGAATATTGATTTAAACACATGAAATGTGTCTAAATCAATATTCATTTGCTAAAATGAATATTGATTTAGACACATTTTATGTGTCTAAATGAATATTGATTTATTTAAAATATGCCTTTAGTACTAAAATTAAATATTAGTATTAAAATTAATCATTTTTATGCTTCTGAAAGTTACGGTTTTACTAATTGCTGCATGATGCGGTAGTGGTGTAGTGGTAGAGCGCTCGCTTCATAAGCGAGAGGTTCTGAGTTCAATTCCCACCACCTAGCTAACATGTTCAAATTGTTGTTGGTCAGATTTTATACTTTATAAAAAATATTTAAAGAAAAATATTTAAATACTTAAAGAAAATAATAAAAAAACTTTTGCAATTTTCATGCAACATAAGTTAACAAAAATGTGATAAAGTTTTGTTTTTTCTAAAATTTAGTTAAAAAACTAAAGTTTTTTAATAATATATGCGAAAAAGTATTAAATGTTACGCTTTTACATTTAAAGTTAAGAATAACAATGCTTAGTTAGAACATATTTTTATTCTAAATTTGTGTAGCGTACATGCATTTATTAAAGTTACTACATGCATTTACTAAAGTTCTGGCACTTTTTTGTTAATAAAATGAATTACGTCATTAAGTAAATTTTATTTTGTCGCATTGGACAAGGTTCTAACTGAAACTTTTTATATTAGGAGAATTTAGAAAAAATATCTTTGATTTTTTTTTAATGTTAATCAAAGTTATTTATATTATTGCTTTTTATAAATAAATAAAAATAAGAATTATATAAATATTTTTATTTAGACATTAAAAAAAAAAAATTTTATTTGTTGTTTTCCTAATATAAAAAAAATCAGTTAAAACTTTTTTTGTTTTTGTTTTAGTAAAACAAATTGTTTGTAAATGTGATTAAGAGGGGTTAATACCTGAAACCCTTCTCCCTCCTAAACTGTGATAGCGGTTTTTACGTCAAAAATATTTTATTAGATTTAAATACTTCGCAGCATTTTAAAAATTTAACCTAATGAAAATAAGGCAATACGCATTAACGTAATAATGTTTGATTTCAACTTACCACTTATAAACTGATCGATTTCTATTAGTTTTGGTGATGAGTGTCATGATTCTTTTGTTGAAGCTTGTTCTGTAAATGCTCTCACCCAGCTCGTAGCTGATCCTACTAGACTTAACAATCTGCTAGACCTCATTTCAACAAACAATATTAAATCAGTGCTAAATGTGGATACTACCGACCCATTTACCAGCACTTGTGACCACTGCACTATTCAATTTAATTGTATCTTGATGAATTCCAAAAGTCGTAAAAAATCAAGTATATGCAACTTCTTTAAAGCCGATTATAATTCGATTTAAAATGACTTACTTAATGTAAATTAGTTGATGTTGGCCAAACAAAACCAAGATGTTGAATCCTTCTGGCAATCTATTTGTGATGTCTTGAATTCCTCTATTTCTTCTAACATTCCAGTACTTTGTTCTAAAAAAAACCATGTTCAACCCCTTGCCATCTGCAAATTAGTGTCCAAAAAATGTATTTTGTATAGACATTATAAAAGATCACATGATATCTCCGTTCTTGCCAATTACAAGAGTTGTTCTCGTTTAAACGATGCTGCGATTATTAAAAATTGTATTGCTAGAGAAAAAAAAATAGTAGAAAAAGTAAACTTAATGCAATTTTACTCCTACGTCAAGTCCAAATCAACCTGTCTTAATTCTGTTTCACCTCTTGTAAATATCCGACGACCTTCTTTGTATTGATGATTTTGAAAAATTAACCCTTCTTAATAAATATTTTGCTTAAGTGTTTGTCTCTGACAACGGTAACACACCAGTGTTAGATCTTTCGCCTCATGATAATTCTCTGAATAATGTTCTTTTTTCCTTAAATTCTGTTGTATCTGCTCTTCAAAACCTTCCATTTAAGTCATCAAATTCACTCGACTGTTTTCCAGCAATATTTCTGAAATCACTTGCTACTACTATTGCCACCCTGCTTTCAATCCTTTTTGAATAACCTATGTTAACCAGTGTAATTCCAAAAATTTGGAAAACCGCTATTGTGTCCAATCTTCAAAAAAGGTAACCCCTCCTTACCTTCCAACTACAGAACTATTTCAATTACGTGTATAATTTGCAAAGTTATGGAGTCTATTATTGACAAAAGTTTAAAAACTTATCTTCTGCTTAATAACTTTATCTCTATCCATCAGTTTGGCTTCCTAAAAGGCAAATCTACATGTAGACAAATGTTAGCTTCTCTAAATGAATGGACAATAGCTGTTAACAAGCATAAGGTAGTTGATATTATCTATATTGATTTTGAAAAGGCTTTCAACTCTGTTTCACATCCCAAATTATTGCACAAATTAAAATCTTACGGCATTAGGCATGAACTTCTATACTGGATTACAAACTTTTTAACTGACAGTTCTCAATGTGTTTGCATTAGTAACTCTTACTCAAATTATGTCCCTGTTAAGAGTGGAATACCCCAAGGAACTGTATTGGCTCCCACTTTATTTTTAATATTTATTAACTATGTTATTTCCATTATTGAGGGTGACTGCGGAATAAAGCTGTTTGCAGATGACAGCAAATTATACCAAGCGAGAGATAAAAGCACAAGCATTATTGCAGACCTTGTAAATTCCTTAAAAAACTTTTCCAATTGGTCAACTTATTGGCAACTAAAAATAGCGTTCAATAAATGTTTTCACATATGTTCTGGAAAGTCTTCATTACTTGTTCCCTCATATTCATTTTTTCCAGATACCGTGATAAACACGCTTATCTGTATTGATGATATTGGTATTACTGTATCACAATTCTCCAAGCATTGTTCTCATATTGCCAAAAAAGCCTACTCTCGTCTTTACTTACTTTTCAAAACTTTTATCAGTAATGATCCTCATCTCCTAGTAAAGCCTACAAAGTTTATGTACAACCTATCTTAGAATTCAGCCCAGTGTGAGTCCTTATCTTCTAAAAGATATTCGTTGTATCAAAAAAGTCCAAAGATATTTCAGCAGAATTACCTGTAAAAGATGACATATTACTTATTCAGATTATTCATCGAGAGTAATTCTTCTAGGTCTCGATTCTCTTGAATACCGTGGAGTCAAATTTGATCTTTTTATGGTATACAAAATTGTACACAATCTTGTCGATTTACCTCCATGCAATTTTTTTACCTTTTCCAACTGTCACTACAGTACTAGATGTCACACCGAAAAGTTTATACCACGCAATTTATGTACAAATGATTCTTGTAGATTCTTCTTCAGCGAAAAAACTGTAAAATTATGGGATTCCTTACCAGCTCACATTGTTGATTCTCCTTCACTATCTATGTTCAAAAGAAAATTAAATATTTATGATTTAAAACATAATTGTGTACTTTATTAATTATATTGCAATTATCTTTGTAAAATTTTATATTAGTAGTGTTACGTAAGCGTAATCTTGTGATTGCCTGTCTTACCTTTTTGCATTAAAACTCTTTTTTGTATGGTTTTTAATGCAAATAAACATTATTATTATTTATATTATTACTATTATTATTATTATTATTATTATTGTTATTATTATTATTATTATTATTACTATTATTATTATTATTATTATTATTACTATTATTATTAAGAAGTGTAAGTAAAAAACTTCGACCAAAGATTTTCCTATTTAAGTGACTAAAATAAGTATTAATAAAGTTGTAATACTAAAATAATTTTTAAAAGTTGCTCTTGATCTTGCGTAAAAACTGTTGTCGATTTGATAACTTTCATAAATGTTATAAAAAATCACTGTGTGAGTACCACCAGATTCTTTGTTCATTATTTTTAATGAATGAGTTCAATACTTTTGCAACTCTTTTGTTGCGTAACTTTAACTCTTAATAATAGATATAAAAAACCCACGATAATTATTGCTCAGTAACATAAGTGATGTAGTGTAAGTTAAATATATAATACCAAAAAAACCAGTTTATTTTCCTTAGCCGGTCACCTTTGATAAATTTTTATATATGTTTTGAATTGGTATAGAATTCTCAACATCTTATGAAAGTTTCTAAACCAAACCGCTTAACTGATTCACAGAAATCTGACTTGAAACTTTTTTAAGACTATGATGGAAATCTTGTCTGAAGCACAAACTGTAGAAGTGTTTAATTGAAAATTAACATTAGCATTGGAAGCCAGAGTGATTTGGATGTTTAACAATGGGTTGAGTATGGTCATTATATTCAAGAGTCAAATTAGATTTCTTTGCAAATAACTCTACTTTATTATGGGGAGAAGTTAAATTAGATGAATTAGAGATGAAATAATAAACTTACTTTAGGTAATGACATTGTTGAAGACTAACCAAAAGTCTCTAGAACCTAACATCTGATATAAAATACAAAATTTAGTAAACTGAGAATAACAGAGCTTAACATCAGATGAGACCTTTTTACATTGACTTCTTGAAATAATAAAAGATTTTTAAGAGAGAAGCTCTTGTAAATAAGATAAAATAAATGATTAATAAAACAACTGCTCAAGATGGTGAAAAGGGTGAAGTAGAACTAGGCTTGACTTAAAATTTAGGAGTAGGAATAAAAGGTTCTAATCTTTTAGTCCAGTAGGAATAAAAGCTTCACAAACCCGGCGCCAGTCAAATATCAACCCCGGTAGCTTACTATTAATGTGGGTCTAATCAACACTTATCAGTTTTTTAGAAGAAAAGTCTTAGGTAGAAGTTTTTTTCTTCTGCATGTTATAGGTGGTTAAACAGCTCTCTAAATTTAAATTATCAGCTTACTAGGCAAATTCATAAGTATATTTTTTATTTAAAACGGATCATACATTTAAAAAGAGATTTTTATCAAAAACCTTAAACTTTAGAAATAGAGTATTAAAAATGGGGTCTAACAAATTAAAAATGTTTTATCGGGAAGAAAAATTACCAGATAATTAGGTTTAATTAGTTTTGAGACAGAAATATGCATAATTTTTCTGAAATAAGCAACATTTTTGGATGGGGTAATATGTGTCTATATGTCAATGTATTTTGTGCTGTTAAGAATCTAATGCTAATACAAAAATAAATACCTTTAAAATAAAAATTAGTAGTAAGGGCGATTCCATGTGAAAACATCCAGCTCAATTTTTTTTTTTTTTTTTGATATCCTGAATAGTTTAGTTAGAATTATTACGAAGAGTGGTCTTTTCTTTAACAGTAAAAAACACATGGTCAAATTTAATTCAATTTGTTACTTAAAAAACAGGAATTACAAAAAATCAAAGGGAAAAAAGCACTCTTAAGTGCTCAATACACAGTAGTTGATGTTTAGTAATATTCGAAAAATTTTCCTACCCACCCTGAGGTTATTAAGACCCCCTTCCTATTTGTTAAATTTTATTTTTTATGAGCAAAGAAACTGTTTATAAACAAAGATAAATCTCAAATCTAAAAAAAAAAATTAAGTTATTATTTTCTAATTGATTAATTTTCTAACTTCTAAATAAGACCTATTGTTCCTTTAAGTTGTTGCTTTTTTTATTTTCTTGGTTACTTCAAAAAATGCAATCCCAAATTTCAAAAATTTATTAAAATTTTACCATGACTGAGTTGAATTACAAAAAAGCAGATGTATTAGTTCTTTTTTTTTTTTTTAAATCGAAGAAATTTTTTTTTTTTGTAAATTATCTTGAATAATTTAGTTAGAATAATAAGAATTGGATTGTAGTCTTTCTTAAAACTGAAATAAAAAACATGATCAAAAATATCATTAGTAGATGAATTTAATAAGTAAATTCAGAATCTGACTTTTTTATTTAATGTTTTTAAGTATTTAATTAAATTTATATTACAAAACTAAATAAGTTTTACTAAATTGTAATGAATAATAAACATTGAGCAGTGGCCAACATTTGGTTTAGACAATTATAGGTAAAAACATCAAAATATAATAAAGTTTTTTACCATCACCTTCTGCATTTCATTTTTTCTCACTTTCTACATTATATATGCCACAATGTGTTTTATATGATGGAGCATTTATTATTTGATTTAATTAGGCATTTAATAGTTTATAAAATTGAGCCT
Organism: Hydra vulgaris; assembly: GCF_038396675.1. NCBI lineage: Eukaryota > Metazoa > Cnidaria > Hydrozoa > Anthoathecata > Hydridae > Hydra > Hydra vulgaris. Next base: position 69,074,813 of record NC_088927.1, on the reverse strand, counting down.
AAAAGCTAACTCACAGTCAGGATATAATAATTATTAGAATATTATAACCAAATTTGTTTTCTTTAAAAAAAACGTTTTCAGTGCAAGAATCAAAATATTATGCACACTGCAATGGTTTGATTACTTGAGGTTTTGATATTTTTTAGAAGCAGATGGATATGCGCTATTTACTAACTAAAAAGTTAGTTAATTTGTAAATGATGGGCTTAAAATTTCATTTAGAAATGGTATAATTGGGGAAATTGTCACAAATAAGTAGTTTTCTAAATTAAATAACAATTTAAAACCATACAATATTTTTGATTTTTTGTATGTCTTTTGAAAAAAAATTTAATTTAGAAGACCTGAAAAAATAAAAAACATTAAAAAAAATTTTTTTAATTCATAGATTACTTGCCCAAAAAAAAACCTCCGTCAATATAGAAGCACTCTTAGCATGGTTACTTGTTACTTAATGTAGCAGCACTCCTTGCATTATCTACCTATTTGTCAGTTGATGTATGAAATCAGTAGAAAAATAAAAATAAAAACATTTAGGATGTTTTTATTTCTTTTTTTAAATTGAAAACATTCTCAATATTTTTTAAAACATTTCAGTCCATTAATTTGCGTTTTTGTGGCTTTTTAAAAAATGATAAAATTTAATTGGTTTCCTCAATTAAATGGTTTTTTTATAAAGTGAACTTGATTTTGTCTTCTTTTAACACAAAGAGTTGATAAGAGCTACTTTTTACCACAAACGGTTAAAAAAAATAATTTATTTTCCTTTGTTAAAGAAATAAGTCAATCTCCACAAACATTTTTTAGTATCATACAATGTAACCAGCTTGTATACCAATGTTCCGGTTCAAAAAACCATTGAAATTGCAGTTAATTTAATTTTGCTCCATAATAATTAATTCTCCATAATAATTAATTCTCCATAATTAATTCTCCATAATAAAATTACTAAAAATTATTTAAAAAACTATTCTAATTCACCACTTCACAAACACATTTTCTTTTTAAAAGATAAACTTATGATCAAATCAATGATAGTCATGGGTTCTCCACTAGCACCTGTTATTGCCAATTTGTTCATGTATCATTTTGAAAATGAATGGATTAAAAATTTTAATGGTATAAAACCAGTTTTCTACAAACGATACACTGATGACATTTGTGCTGCTTTCCAATCAGAAAATTACGCACATCTTTTTCTTAGATATATAAATAAAAGAAACAATTCTATTTCTTTTACTATAGAACAAGAAGTAAATATAAAAATAAATTTTTTTAGACTTAACTCTACACAAAATTAATTCTTCAGTTACCACTACTGTTTTTCATTAAAAAACTTATTCTGGTCTTCACACTAATTTATAGTTTCACTCCATTTTCGTACAGAGTTAGTCTAATCAAATGCTGAATTGATAAAATGTTTAAAATCAATAGTACTAAATTTGTGTTTAACTCCCACATAAAACTCTTTAAAGTATTTTAAAGAAATATGCTTCCAACTTAGCTTATTATATATTATAATCTTAGCTTATTATAATATATAACTCCAATTCAAACAAGATTAACACAAATACTCCACCACAACCAAAAAACAAATAATCCTTGTCTTAAACTACCATTTTTAGGGAAAAAATCTGATTCAACTAAGAAAATACTGAATTCAGTTGCTAAAAGATATTGTTGTTGTGCAAATGTTAATTTACCTCAATAAAATTTCTAAATTATTTTTCTTCTAATGATCTTATTCCTTTAGAGTTCAAATTGCTTGTGGTCTATAAACTTGTATGTGCAGGATGAAACTCCTGTTATATAAGTGAAACAACTTGCCATCTCAAGACGCAGATACCTGAGCATTACAAGAGGGACAAAAAGTTTCATATCTATAAGCATTGCCATGCTAATGCAAATTTCTTCATTTAATTAAATGGTAAGTGTTATTCTGTTTTAGATTTGGCATAAATTTAAGTTGTAACTTAAAGAAAATATGTTTATAAAATGGTTAAAATCTGGTATGAATAAACAGGTTAACTATGTCCAAATGACACTTTCTGTTTAGCTACTACTTTCTATACATACTGCGTATCTTTTTAACCTATTCTTTTGTTATTTTTTATTTCTTTAGTATGTTACAATATAAATATGTTACTGTTACCTGCAGTACCAGGAATTAGCATATAGCTATTGTTTATAATAATATAGATAATTTTGCAACTTGGCGTTTCATGTGTTTCCACAATCATCAGGCTAGTAGCAGAAAAACTAATTTTGCTACAAATTTTGTTTAGAAATTTACAGTTTTTATTTAGGTTTTTGAATGGAAACTTGTAAATAATTAATCAGTGGGTGTAAGTTGTTTATAAGTAATTAGTTTATAAAACTGATAAATAAAAATTTATAATTTAGGTTATTTAATTTTAATTAGACTGTTAAAATAATAACTGGTATTTACATGTTTAAAATTTGAAATAAGGTAAAATAAATTATGTTGAATGCATAATTTATAAATAATTTTAATAAAAATAAAAAAAATATATAAAAAACTATTAGTGAATGTTATTAGTTAATTAGGTTTGTAGCTAGCTATGTAATTTTTTAGTAAATATTTGTTTTCATGACGACACTTTGATATAAATTCAGATCGTTTATTAAGTAGTTCATCAGGTTTCGAAGAAGAAATAATTGCAATTTTTTATTTAGGCAAAGGTGGCGCTTTTTTGAAATGTTTGAATAAGGGGGAAAGACAAAAACAAGAAAAAGAAGCCCCTGAAGGGCTTCTTTTTCTCTTTTCTTTATTGTTTTGAATTTAAATGCTTTAGGTGAAACAATACGACAGGATCTTGTTAATGTTTTAAAAGGAAGGAACTCAGTTTACTTTGATGGGAAACTTGTTGGACAGGTAAAAGACAAAAATGATTTGACAGTTACCTGTGAGAGAATTGCAGTTACTGTAACAAGTTTAGATTTGGAATGCAGAAATGATGATAAAAAAATAAAATAAAAAAGTGAACAAAAAACATTTATCTAACATGAGCTTCTACTATCAGTTTCTTTAGCAGGATCATCAGAAAGCTTCTTGATGGAATTCTGTGATACAAAAGAATTATCTTCCTGATGATCCAGTTAATTCTATCTTCTCTACTTGTTCTTTGCTAATTTATAACTACATCATTTCTTTCTTAAAAAATTAAGAAAAGGACAAAACTTACGATCGGTAACAATGACATCAAATAACTCATTAGCACGTATTGGCATATGAGTAGCATCACAAGCTAAGATATCCCAATACTTCCTTTCTATCTTGTAATGTTCAAAGTTTGTACGAACAATTTCATCTTGAGCTAAAATAAATTTAAAAACAATTTAAATACAAAGCATATAAATATATTACAAGTTATATTTATTTTTTCATTTCAAGAACAAATAACTACCAATAAGGCAACTACTGCAATGTTAAAAAAATGAGACACAGAGTAGTGGCACAATGTATATGTGGTATATTAAATATTAGTCTATTTTACCCTTGTGTTAGTTATCAAAGTTATATAAAAAGATTTACAGTAGTGAAAAAAAGTAATTTTATGATTAGTTAAGAAAAGAGAAATTTTAAAAATTAAACTTCATTAAGCGCTAGCTCAGTAAATTTTGATATGAATTTTTACACTTTAGGTCATTTTAACGTTTATTATTATTATTTTTTTAATGAAATTGCACTGATAATTATTTTTATACCTATTATCATGATGTACATTCTTAATAAACGATAATGCTTAAATACTGAAATTTAAAAATATTTATATTAAGTAAGCACTGATGTTACCTTCGTAGTCATTTTTACAAAGCGATGCCATGGCTAGACCCCCCCTCCTAAAAAAAAAAACCCCAGGCGTAAGGGCTTCAAATTCTTAAAAACCCTCTACAACTAAGAATTACTAAATTACTCCTTTAATTTGAAAAAAAGGCTCTAAAATACCACCTATTTCCCATGGCAGCTTCAGTTACCATTTTGACGCATCTTTCAACTAACTGTGTATGAAAAGTTCAAGAAGGAACTTCCATAGTTTACTCTTTGATGGTGACAGACGTAAAACTGCAGGTAAGTGGTGGCTCAGTTACATTTAAGTCCCATGTTATAAGCTAATCAGCATTAGGATTTATTTCTAGTGTTTTTCTTACTCCGATACTACTATCTCCAACTTGAGTTACATTATCTACTCCTCCTTAAATCTTAAGAATCTTAGTTATAGCTATATATTTCTTTCTTCTGTATTTTTACTGCAAAGCATGGCTTGTAAAATGGTTTCAGAATGTGGATACCACGCTGATCACCTAATTGTTGGCATAACAATATCTAAAACATTTTTATTCTGTGTTCTAAGTAGCTCTAGTTGATACAAAACATGTCTAGGTCCCTCTACCCAATTTGATTTCACTTTAATGTTAAACCAGTTAGGTATGTAAACACTAACAATAAAATTTACAATCATTCATAAATTTTCTAGATTTTCACCAGTAAGTCTATGATTTGAATCCCAAATTCTGCAAAATCGAAATGCTGTTGTTAGTGCTGTTGGTCCGGTTTCCAGCATTGCTAACCTGCTAGGCAGAATTCCAGTCTTTATTGCTTGGCAAATTTGATAGGCATAACTTTAGTCAGTGCTTAAATCCTTAATAATCTTCTGATTGAGATATAATAAAGGAGGATCTAAATTTATTAAAGTGAAGTTTGAATTGATTTCAATTTTAGTTGCTGTGTCAAGCATTATTCCAAGTGGTTCAGACCATTTATTATAAGAAAGCGTTGTGCTACCTAAATTTTCAATTAAAAGCCTTAACCTTAACTCACCAGTGTGTAGATCACTAGCAATCCAAACTAACCTTCTGTTTAATTTTTTTCTACCCATTCCTTGACACCACCTCCCAACCCGAATTCACATTTGTGCTATCTCCTCCAATAGCCATAAGATTTTGAATTTAATTCTTACTTTTTAACCAGTAAACCAAATGATCTACAATAACTTCTGCTTTTTTTAATCAGCTGTCACATCTGGAACGAAATGAAAAAGATAGTCACCCCCAGGGTCTTTTACAACAGAGTAATGTTCCTCTTTAACAAGGCTAGGAAAATTTATTTCATTTACCTCTATAAACATTTTAGTAGCATCTACTCTCCTATCAAAAAAAAAGGCATGTAACTGGGTTTTTTTCTAGGTCTACCTTAAACTGATTGTCTAATTCTTTTGCTAATTTTTCTTGATCCCTTTTGATCTTGTTATGATCTATGATAAGATGGAAATTATTCTTGCTTAAAAGTTTTGCATCTATCAAAGTAGCTGTGGCTATTTCAGCTGCTTCTCTTAAACTCGTTTGATGTCTCATGCTAGTCAAAGCGATATTTTTGATTTTCATAGTATTATACATTGAAAATGTTTGATTCAATGAAGATTAGCAGTTAGATGGACTATCTACTTGGATTATATTCTGCTCACTATCATCTTGAAATGCTATAGAGGAGCTATTTGTGTAAACTGTTTCAACAGTTTCGTGACGTACATAATCTTAAAAAATATAAATTTCTTAAAAATAAAGTTCTTTTTATTTTTAATCAGTATCTAAACAAAAATTTATGCACCTTTTATTGTCTCTAAACATTATTCAACAACTTATTTAACACCCCACTTACTCAATTTCATATTTTTTTACAAAAATACTATATAAATTTTTAATTTGACCTAATAATTGTACCCCATTTGAATATAGAATATAAAGAAACAAAATTTTTACAATGAAATAGATATTTTGATAGAAAATAATAGTTTTAAACTTACTTGCCTTATATGTGACTGAAAATAAGATACAGATTCATATATATATATATATATATATATATATATATATATATATATATATATATATATATATATATATATATATATATATATATATATATATATATATATATATATATATATACATATATATACACGAATGTATGTGTGTGTATATGTATATGTATATATATATATATATATATATATATATATATATATGTATATATATATATATATATATATATATATATATATATGTATATTTATATATATATATATATATATATATATACGAATGTATGTGTGTGTATATGTATATATATTTATTATAATAAATGTTTCTATATATAATATTGTAGTACAAGCCTTCTAATTAACCAGCTACCTTTCTTTTCTTTATCATCACTACTTGTTGTTGTTGTTTTTTATTCAAATTTTTTGGATTCTTTCCTATCTGCACCACCAATATGAAAAGTTCCAAAGCTTACTATTTTAGTTCTCTGAGAATGAAAGAACTCTACAATTGGTACTTTCTCTTCTCTCTTACATTTGCATTTTATATGAATTTTTTCCATACATTCTGAAGCACATTTGTACTCAGAACAAAGAATTAATTTACATTTATATAGTAAAATGTCCACAAGGTTCATCTAATTTTAAAGAAAATCTTGCTTTTTCAGCTTTATTCCCACGTCCATATCTAAAATCAACAGCCAATTTCCATAAATATTTAAGTTTTTTAAAAATTATTTTTTCATGGATTACAACTGGATATACAAAAAGTGCATTTGCCTTTAACCATTGACCAAGTACAACTGGTACCATATCAGTTACTAGCTGATTAAAAAGTAATGATCTTAAAAGTATACCACATCATAAAATATCTCTGGCTGTTGGAAGCTCAGATACATTAAGTTCTTTTTCATTGCCTACAAGTTTGCTCATTTTGATAAATAATGCATTTATTGTTCTATTTGACATCTTTAACTAACTAAGTTTACCAGAGCTTTCCTTTTGGTCTGAATATGAAGTATAAATGGAAAGAAACGTATAGTTATGCATTTTTAGTACTACGGTATTTTGATAACCAAAATAAGTAATAATAAAACTGCCAAGCTAGCACTGAAATAATTTCATTTTTATAAATATCACTCCTACTAAAAAAATTATAAAATTATATTTTTTCACTACTCTTTTTTTCTAAATTTAAAAAGATGCATTTTACCATGAAAATCGACACATCCTATTGCACCAGTAAGTGGAACTTTTGTAACAGTGATGAGTTTCTTTTAATTTTTTTAGTGAGCATGTAATACATTTTGGAGGTTTTCATAACATTTTTTATTTTACATAACATAAAATGTTTTCCCCTGATCCAAGCAACTCTAAAAATTTTATGACTATTTAAGGATATTCATGACTCTGGATTTCGGGAACCTTGTTTTGGCTCTATTTTTTTCAAATTTTAAGGAAAAAAATCAATAAAGGTTTTTTAAAAGAAAGTTATTAAATTGTCAATTTTTTAGTTTATTTTTGTACATTATTTTATTCACTTCTATAATAAATAGAAAATTAAAAAAAACTATAATATAATTAGTTTATGAAACAACAAATAAAAAATCTAGTAGTTTTATTTTTTTAAATCTTAATTTACACAAAAATTAAAATGTCTTCTAACTCGACAGCGCTCAAATTTTTTTTACAGTTTCACTGTTAATACTGTATTTTCATGTAAGCAAGTGCTTCTCAACGTTGTTAAAATTTGATTGTTTTAAAAGGTATGTCTAAATTTTCCAAAAATTTGAAAATATATAAAACACCAATAATAACCTAAATAATTTGTTACAATTTCTACCAAATCATAAAATATACAACAAAAACACGCAACTGCAACATTATATGTAGGTATTTGAAAATATAATTTAAATATTTTTTTCTATGATTTCTTTTTATTTTTTAATGTTATTTGTTATTTTAGTTATTTGTTTAGCGATAAAACCTACAGAATCAAATAACCTTTTAAATTGCTTCCAGCTCTCGAAGATTTACCTATTAAAAAAAAAAAGTAATTTATAATATGTAATTAATTTATAAGCAATAATAATATAATAAATATAAATAATAATAAGAAATTGCTATAAAAAACACAGGTAATAAGGGTTTGATGTAACAATACTTATGGAAAAGTAATTAAAAACATAATTAAATAATTAACCATTATAAACAGTGACTAATAACCATGATTAATTATTAACCATTATTAGCAATGACTAATAACCATGAATAATTTTGAACCATTATTAGTCATGACTTATAAAGATTTTCCATAACAGTACAAACAGAACCAAAAGATATTGTTCAAAAGAAAGCTAATACTTCCAAGTTATTTTATTCCTTAAAATTTTGAACTTTTCCATAGAAAAAATTCTTTTTTTGTCTTTATTTTTAAACATTTTTGTCTTTAGTTTCAAAATTTTTTTATTTTTAGAAATGTTCAAGAAAATCTAGTTAAAAAAGATAAGAGTTTACTAGATAAGTATTTTTAACTTTTTTTTTTTTTAACCATCTTATTTTGATATTTTAACCATCTGGCATTTTGATATTTAACTAAATTTTCTTATACTTGTATAAAATAATGTAAAAAAAGATCAAATTAAAAAAGATTCAAGAAATTTAAATTAATTTATTTTAGTATTATAATTATTATAATAATTATTAGTTTGTATCATAAATGGCAGAGAAATTGAGTTAGGATTTTATGAGACCTTTTTATAAAACTACATTTAAAATATTTTGAAAACATCATTGTCAAACTAATAAACAATAACAATAGTAATAAAAAGTAACAAAGATAACAACAGTAATAAAAAATCTTCCAAAATTCTCATATTTGCATGAAATATGTTGCAATAATAATGCATATTTAATACATATTTAATTCTCCTCAACTAGTATTCATTCAACCTCTGCTTTTTGTAAGGACTGGAGTATAAAGTAAAGTCATCAGCAAACAGACCCACTTTAGATGTAAGATTGTCAGGAAGATTTTTAATGTAGATAAGAAACAATACAGGACCAAAAATAGAACCTTGAGGTACCTCAGAAGTTAATGAAAATGAAGAATAGTGTTGGACTTTGAGGATGACTTTAATGAAGCAGTTAGAATGAAATGATTTGATTATCTCTAAAACTTTCCCCAGATACATCATATGAAGCAAGCTTATGGAGAAAACCAGCTTGCTAAACTTTAACGAAAGGTTTAGATATCAAGTGCAATAACACTTGCCGCCATCTAATGCATGATAAAATCTTTCAGTAACAGAAGTTAGCAATTCAGTTGTTAAACAAGAAGATGGAAAACCATATTAATTTTCAAAGAGTTATTAAAACTCAAGATGTTAGAAAGTTGTTGATCAAAGACTTGCTAGTAATAGAGAGAAGTCTGATAGGACAATAGTTAGAGATTTTTAAACAAAACAGTCAACAAATCTACTATATAACTTCTATTAACATCACTTTTCTTAATCCTTTATATCCCAGTGATGCCATATAGTGTTAATGACTTGAATTAGCAAAAAAATACCATATGTGAACAAGATTGTGGAGATTAACTTTATATAAAATCACAGAAATTTTAAGTCAATGACATCACTGGGATATAAAGGGTTAAAAATTAAAAATAAAAGGGTTAAAGTCTTCATTATTTATAAATAAGTTTTCATAATTTTATAAAATTAAATTAGGCATTTGAGAATATCAATCAAGACTTCTATTTTTAGACATTTGAAACTATGATTTATTTATAGTTTTTAGATATTTTAGACATTGAACTTTCGCTTTACTTTAAATACAATGGAAGTTTACATTTAGACACGCTGGAAGAAAAATAACATGAAAACCATAGTATAAATCATTGGCGTGTACAGGAATTTTTTTGGGTAAGTCGCAATTTTAACCCCTCCCCAAAAATGTTAAATTTTAGCATTCTCCCTCCTTCCTCATTGACAAACGCATATATGAGGTAAGACAGCTTAGCAATCGCCCGATATTTTATCGCACATGATGCTAACCATTATCAAGCATCATCGCTTCGCAGACTATCTATTTTTAGAAGAAAATGATGATAACCATAGTCAGCACCAACGCTTAACAATTACACACGACCTATTTTTATATGAAGCAAAAAATATTCTTAAAAATCCCTGTTATTGCACTTTTTTAGATTTAGGGATAGCACGCATGATGTAATACACGCATCGAATTATTTAGGGAGAGCACGCAAGGAGTAAATGAGTCATTATTGGTTGATTTGTATACTACTCTTGGTTTGGGATATTTGTGACACTATTCCTTATCTACTGTTTGCGAAATTAGGCTTTTTTAATACATTTGACGCAATATGAATTTTATTTTTCGAAACTATAAAAATGCACAAAAAAAAAGTTAAAAACAAAATAGTAAATAAACTGGGGGCTATACTTACTGTACTGTTTAATGCCAAATAATGTTTTTGCAAAGATGTGTGGCTATGAAAATAGTCGTTAAACAAAGAGTTATTTTTTTAAGATGATATTAATATTAAGATATTTTTTATATATATTTTTATTATATATTTTTTTAATTATTTTATTTAAAACACAACCTACGATTATTTATAGCAAACTTATTAATGACTTTTTCAACATCTATAGGTAACTCTGTGTAAATATTCATTAAAGCTAAACCAATTAGGTGGTCCTCTACCATTGTACTTCTTTTATAATCTTTTAGACGCCAAAGTGAAGAAAACATTTGCTCACATTCACATGAAGTTAAGGGTAAGGTAGCAAGTAACTTAAGACAATTTTTATTGCTTTCAAATCCAGGAAAATTTATTGCTTTTAATGTTTCAGTAATATTAAACGGAAGCTCATTCTTAAAATTTATACTTCCCACAGTTTAAGCTCACCTAATAAAGCGAGTGGATTTGGTAAGTCTGTTATATAAAAGTCACTGAAAGATAAGACATGATCTTTCCAATTAGTATCACTAGAACACTGAACTTGTGCAATCAATTTTGAAGTAACTAAGACAAGTGCTTTATAAAACTTTAAAGTTGTATCATTAAACCTTGTGTTTAACTCAGTACTCAGATGGTCTAACAAAGGAATAGTGATAACCAATTTAAAATAATGAGAGACAGATTCAAAAGGAGTATTAATTCTATTTTTTGAAATTAATGAAGTTCTAGGCTTTTCTTCTATAACATTTAAGTTGGATGCAATTTTTAATGCTTGTTCATAGCATATTTGATGGTGGTCATCAACTATATTTCTAAGAGAAGACACAGCATCTTTTAATGCCTGGATAAGATTCAAACCATTATAAATATCATTACTTTTTGCCTGCAACAATTGTGTAATTGGAAGAGTTATATCAAAAACATTTCTTGTTATACAAAGTGCAACAATAAAATCAAAACCTGTTATTAACTTCAGTAAAGAGGAAGCAGAAGTTGATGTTGTATGGTTAAATATTTTATTGATATTTAAGGACATTTCTTCAAGACAGGAGACCACAGGTATAAAAAGCTCTTGAAAAGTATCCATACCATGTACTTTATCTATCCAACGTGTTCTACAAATATCTTTTAACGTTTTTTTGGAAGCTAATGGAGTAATTTTATCAATATGCTCTTCTAATTTTTGTTGCCTGGTTGGAGAAAGATTAAAAAAGTATGATACCTCTTTTACATGAGCTAAAAGGTTCCTAATAGACTGCACATTGCATGATGCACAAATAGCTAAACTAAGTCTGTAGCTGTAACAATGAGTAAAAATAGCTTTTTACGTTCAAATTTAAAAAACGAGCAGACAACCTTTTAGTATGTCCAGCCATTGCTCCAGCACCATCATAAAATTGTCCTCCAAAATTTATATCCAAGGAATGAACAGACATACTTTTTAGTAAAACACTAAATAAACGTTCGCCAGTAACACCATTTGAACAATGTATAAATTTAACAAATTCTTTCTTTATGTCTAAATTAGAATCAACAAACCTAATAACCAAAGAAAGTTGCTCTTTATTTGAACTGCCTTAAGCTTCATCAGAAATTATAGAAAAATATTGAGACTTTTTGATTTCTTCTATTATTTTGTCGGTAACTACTTCTCTGCAACAATTTATCATTTTGAGATGTATTTGATATACAAGATGCATTTTTTTGATGATATTTTAAATAATCTTCAAGAATTTTATCACCAACTTTGACACGAAAATGAAGCAGTTCGATGAAATTTCCTGCAGTAGGACTAGGAGATTCGCTTCTACCAGGATGAAATTGTGAATTATCTTGATGACGTCTTAAAGGAAGACCAAGGCGCCCACATAGAATAACTGTTTCAATAATTGGTAATACTATCTACGATTTTCAGAAATCTGTGATTGAATTATTTTTCGAGAGGTTAAATCAATTATATCAAGCTCTGTTTTAAAAGACCAAAATGACGATAAAGAAAACAGAACTTCAGCAGTTTTAACATGCAATCCTTTGTTTCTGCAGATTAGATTATTATTATTTTTTCCAAATACATGCTTCTTAAAGTGAGCAGAAGCATCGTTCCGGTAGTTGAATGGTGTACTGAACAGCCTTTCTACTATAGTACATTCTGAATAAAAACTGTAACCAAAAAGTACACATGACAACCAGAAAGTGCCATCAAATATCTTTAAATAAGTAAGCTATGGAAATTTATCTATCCATGCAAGTTGAAAGCTACGTCTATTTGAATTTTTAGGAAAAGTAAATGTTTTACAAGGTACAAACACAGATTGAACTAAATGTTGAACTTCAGAATTACTTAAAGTTTTAGCAACACTGGCATAATTAGAAACCAAACAACCAATATCATAATTATAGGAAGGGATAGAAAATGGTATACATTGAGTTACTTTACTAAAACTAGGAATTGGTAATTGGTTGCAAAGATGCGAAGATTTATTTTTTAAATTAGATTCCATAAGGTCATCATAATCCTTGTATTTGCTATGAAAAGTAATTTTAGTCTGTAACATCCTGCTACTTTTATTTGAAGCTTTACGTTTCAAATTGTTTTTAGTACTAATGGAACATAATGATTGTGTTGAAAAGGGACAGAAAAATCATTTGAAAAACTTTCACAACAAAAAAGAAGATATAAAGACTCGTAATATTCAAAAAAGGTCATACGGGGATAAATAATTTGGCTAAATAATAGTTTGTACTTAGTAAGCTGATTATCTGGGTAAAGACATTCTCTTTTTTTTCCACACATGCTTGTTAATCCAAGAACACAATGGAAAGAGGACCAGTTCTTATCATTGCAATTATGAACAGCTTCTTCTTGTACTAATTCTTTGCCTTCCTTTCTTTTATCTAAAGAATTTTTTGAAAAACATTCTTAAGCATTTAAGAAAAACTTGATTGATGTCAATAATCTTAAATCATTTACTACAGAATTATTCCCACTGATGACTAATGAGATTGAGTTGAGATCTCCAGTTGATTGAGACCTGATATGAACATAAAAACATAGTTATACAATTTTTCAATTTCGATGATTTAAACATTGCAATTAAAAAATATAATTGTAAAAAAAATGTAAAAATAACAATAACAATTGGATTTAATATAAAGATAAATTTATAAATGTTTAATAAAAAAAGATTAACAATAATAATAAGAAAGCTTAAAAATAATAAAAGAAAGCTTAACAATAAAAAAAAAAAATCACTGAAACGAAATAAATATTTCTACCTTAAACAAATAAAATTGCTACAATGTTTTTCTGAAAAAGTATTTGGTAAAAAGGCGTCTAAACCTCTAATATTTTCTACAACATTCATATTTTGATGTTTGTCTTTAAAACAAGCAATATTTTTTTCCAATCTTTCTTTTCAATGGACTAACTCTGACTGGCATTTTGTTTGGAGAGCTATTTGAACTTGAAAATTAGTCAACATTTTAAGCAAATAATTTAACTGTCTAAATTTTATGTTTAAGAAATGTTTAATAAATACATACCAAACAGAGTGTATGTACCATGGAAAGTCCGAATTTAATTTTTAATGTTTAAAACCCTTTCTTTCTTTTTATATTGTTTAAAATGCAAGTAATTAAAAAGATACACAGCTTTGTATAAAATAATTAAGGATGTCCATTGATATACTTTAATATATGCTTGTTTTTAATTATTGTCTTCTCCTCCTGATGATAAATATCAATAGAATTTGACTAAAACTTTACTCAGGGAGTAATTGAAAAGGAAAGTCCGGAATTTGTTCTCTAAGAAATAATAACTTTTATTTTTTTTAAATTAATAAAAGAAAATATTTAAAAAATGAAGTACTTTATAACCTAATAAAAAAAAGTATGTCCATTCAAGTTTCTTATTAATTTGTTCAAGTCAAAAATTAAAACAACCTCCGTTTAAATATATAAATCGTTTTTTTTTAATAAACTTTAAACCGTTCTCGATTTGACAAGCACTATAATAAAATACCAAACCGTAAATCTAACTGTTATCCCGGATTAATAACTTCTTTCCATCCGTTCGAACAATTAACCTTGTATAGTTTGCTTAATTATTGCTTTAGTTTGCTATAATTATTCGTTCTGTTTGCTTTTATCTACCGACGCATCATATTTATTCAACAAAATGTTAAAGTTGTGAAATATATATATATATATATATATATATATATATATATATATATATATATATATATATATATATATAATATATATATATATATATATATATATATACATATTTTGGGTATGTCCAGCTAGGTAGCAGACATCCCCTAGACACGCCCTTGTAAATAGTTCAACATTATCAGTTTAACTTAATAATAATGCAATGTTAGAATTATTTTTGTTAATGTATACCATTTGCTTTATAAATTCATCTAAAACAAAATAAAGTTAAAAATCTTAAAATTAATTTCCTATAAAATATCTTTAAGCTTTCTAAAATAATTTTATAGTTGGTTTTTGCAATTTTTTAAAATTTTTAACCTAGTTTTTTTTCCTTACACATCAATGCTTGGGAATTCTTTTGACTCATACAATTTACCGTTATTCTTATGTGTTTTTATTTTTTCTGATTTGTGAAACTTACAGTTGTTCTTCTGTGTACTTATTTTTAACTCTATTTTTTGTTCTCTGTTAACACAAAATTAAAACAGTGGCATACAATCTTGTTGAAAGTGAACTTGTTAAAAAAATAAAATATTATTAACCAATATTGAAGAAATATCTTGAAACCAAATTCAAGAAAACTTTAAGAATAATTTTTTTAATTAAATGTTTTATTAAAATTTAACATAAGAAAATTTGAGTTTAAAAATTTTATCAAATAACTTTTTTTTTCTTTAGTTATAATTCTTCCTTCTTAAGTAATTATACTTTAGTCCTTTTTTAATATTTTTTTAAATATTAATAAATTTAATATTTCTATTTTCTTTCATTTTTTTTTAAATAAGGTATCTTCATGAAAATTATTAATTCAAAAATGAACTGTTATTTTAAAACAACCACTTACAAAAACTTACTTTATACCTTAGAAGAGGTTTTTTTCTTTTTATTAATTATTTATTTCTACATTATTGCAAACTGGTTTACATTATACAACTAATATTACTAGAGTTATATGACAAATAACTGTTCTACATTATTAATAACTGTTCTACATTATTGCAAAATAATAAGATTATGACTAATATGAGTAGGGTTGACCAATAACTTGTCGGATGACTAATAATTATGTGGTAAAAGATTTATACTGGTATCTTAAATAATATTATCTTAAATAGAATTTTAATTTTTTGAAAATCTATATAGAAAAAATTTATATACATTAAAGAAATATAGTAACAAATAAGTTGAAAATTTGGGTGAATTTTGACAGTGTTAATACAGTTTTGAGGGGAAATCTATTTTTAATGTTTTTTTAGTATTTTACTTTTGTTTTACAAAAGTACATGCAAAAATACTTAAACGTCAATACCTCTTCCAAAAACAACATTGAAATCTATGTCACTACCACCAGATATGCCACCAAAATGACTGCACGCCAAAATAATACTATAATACTAAAAATTGTAAAGCTGTCAAATCTTAACAGAAAAAGGTAATTTAATATATACATAAATCTTTATAATTTGCTGACACATTGTAACAATAGTTATGACTATAGTAAAAATAGCCACAGCTATAGTTACTATAGTTACAGCTATAGTTACTATAGCCACAGCTTTTGCTACTATAGCCACAGCTATTATTACACAACCTTCAAATGCTAAAAATTTAAAACAGATGTACCTTCCTGTTCCAACAAAAGGATCATAACAAAAACTTTTATTTTGTACCTAAATGTAAAAGTTAAAAGTGAAACTGACAATTATTGAAATATAATAAAATTTAGTAGAATTAATGAAATTTAGTAGAATTAATGAAATTTAGTAGAATTAATGAAATTTAGTAGAATTAATGAAATTTAGTAGAATTAATGAAATTTAGTAGAATTAATGAAATTTAGTAGAATTAATGAAATTTAGTAGAATTAATGAAATTTAGTAGAATTAATGAAATTTAGTAGAATTAATGAAATTTAGTAGAATTAATGAAATTTAGTAGAATTAATGAAATTTAGTAGAATTAATGAAATTTAGTAGAATTAATGAAATTTAGTAGAATTAATGAAATTTAGTAGAATTAATGAAATTTAGTAGAATTAATGAAATTTAGTAGAATTAATGAAATTTAGTAGAATTAATGAAATTTAGTAGAATTAATGAAATTTAGTAGAATTAATGAAATTTAGTAGAATTAATGAAATTTAATAGAATTAATGAAAATTAGTAGAATTAATGAAATTTAGTCAGGGGTGGAACCTACAATTTTTTCCCGATTACCATGGAGGCAACAGAAACATTGTATATTTTTTTACTTGAGTAGTCCGCTATGATAATCAGTAGTTCGGTATTTTTAATTTTTTGGATATTTTTTCTCTGGTAAAAATAAACTGAAGAAAAAAAATTTAAATGACTGATACTAAAATATGTCAAATAAGAACTGTTTAATTAAAAGTATATTATTAAAAAAAAAGTGAAACTGATGATTAGAAAATAGCATAGAGCAAAAAAGTTAAAAGTCATAACAGAAAAGAAACTTTTTAGAAAAAGAATAATTTTCTATTATTCTCACTCAACAATTTGAATGTTGTAAACTAATTTATGAAGACTTTTTTTTTTTAAATAAATTTTCACGTGCATTATTAGTTTTTATTTTGTTAATTTGGTTTGACAAAGTTTATATAAAATTTTTACTTATCAAAATTAAATGGTTCAACATTTCCATGGTTCAAGAAACACAAGAATGAATTTTAGTAGATAGCACAAAAGACGCTACCTCTTTAGAGAAGCGCCCATTATTCTATTTATAGAAAAGAGAAAGAAAAGCAACATTACAAAGATGTAATATTAGTTGAAGGTTTGTTGCAAGTGCAGGTCCAACTATGTTTACAATGCGTTTTTTGCACCCTGTCTAAAAGAATAAGGGCAACATTCGAAGATCTGCTTCAGTTATGGCAACAGCATTCCATACAAGGACGGATTTGAGTATTATAGAGATAAAGAATAGAATCCTAAGTAAGAGAGTTGTGAGCACCATAAAGAGCAACCTTAGCAGATGCTAATTTTGCAATCATTTAGATATATAGTTTCCAGGAAGATCTGGATTGTTGCTATAACGATTAGCTGGAAAAAATTGAGTTTTATCTGAAATAAAGTTCACCAGCCACTGCAAGCCCTATGCTGTAGCAAAAGTGAGATCCTTTTCAAGCTTAAATGCCCCCTCCAAGCAATCAGAGAGTGTTAGCTTCTTATCATGACAAGAATAAATGGTAGTATCATTAGCAAATAATGCCACCTTAGATTTGAGAATTTCTGGAAGCTTGTAAATGTAAATTAAAAAAAGTATAGGGCCAAGGAACCTTGACGAACCCCTTGAGTTACAGGAAATGAAGAAAAATGGTGTCCAGCGAGGAAAACTTTTACACTACAATCGGTAAGGAATCTTGAAGATGTTACCTGATACACCATAACAAGAAAGCTTATGGAGAAGACCAGCATGCCAAACCTTATCAAAGACTTCAGAAATGTCAAGAGCAATGTCCAACATGACATACTTTTGAAAAAAAAAGTTTTTTCATAAGTATGTCATGTTGGGTCTTAAAAGTAGCAAAATTATATAAAAATTTCAAAAAAAATAATAATTTCATACTACAATTATTGTTTTAGATTTAACTGCACAAAAACTATGGTTTTTTAACTAGAAATAAAAAAAGTACATTTTCATAGTTTTTATTAAAAATAAAAATTTTTTAATTTATTTTTTATAAAACAATTATTATTTTTGAAATTTATATATTATTTTGCTTCTTTTGAGTACCAGGTTGACCTACTTTTAAGGAACTTTTTTTTTTAATTTTAGGATCCCATTGAAAAGTAAACTTAATTGAGCTGTTACTAAATATTGGAATAATACTTTGAAACTTTAATGATTTACTTTTTTCATCAATTAACAACATTTAAACATCTAGCCACTTAATTATTAAAAAAAAATTTTTTGAACTGGTCTAATATATATATATATATATATATATATATTTATATATATATATATATATATATATATATATATATATATATATATATATATATATATATATATATATATATATATATATATATATATATATATATATATATATATATATATATATATATATATATATATATATATATGATGAACCTACTGATGGAGAATCAAGCTGTTAAAGAAAATTAGATAACAGGCTTGGACAGGAATGGCATGCGATTGCACAGAAACTGACAACTCTAATATATTTTTTTCTTTACAACTTGACCATGGCTATTTTGATGCTTTAACAATTTAAAAGCAATAAAAAAAAACAAAAAACAATTTAAAAATATAATATACAACACTTCTTTGATAAATTTAATAAAATTTATTCATTTATTAAACAATAAATAGTAGTAACTCATTGCTTAATTTTTGTATAACTTTAATAAAGCATTTAAAAAGATAAGTTTTAATAACATCCATTTCAAACATAATTAAACAAAAAGTTTTGCTTCAAATTTACATATGCAAATGTTTTTATCTTTTATTTTTATTTTAACGCTTATATAATTTATTTTTCATAAAGAATTTTTTTTGTGTTTCTTTTTTCATTAAGATTTTTTTTTCGTTAGTTTTTTTTAACTTTTTTCTAGTTTAAGTTTTTGCTTTTCTAGCTTAAGCTCTAGTTAAGCATTCAGCACATTTCTGAAATGTTTAAATCATCAAAACATATAAACAATCGTGGTGAAGTTGTCAAAAAATAAAATCATTTGCATGGTCAGCAATAGCACTTGATCGCAAGCCATTTCTGTCCAAGCCTGGATAAGTGTTTTTACTAATTTATTATTGCTCTTTTCTTTAAGAACATTAAACAATCTATTTGTAGAATATACTAACATAATTATATATATAATATATATATATATATATATATATATATATATATATATATATATATATATATATATACAACTTTAAAATGTATTCTACAAAAAAAAGTGCTCAATGTTCTAAAGAGAACAGAGCAATTATAAATTAGTAGAAAATCAAATAGAAACAATCCGTATAAAAAAACATTGTAGAAAAACCTAACTTTATTTTAATAACGAAACTTGGAAAAATATAAACATACATGACTGCTTTAATGTAAAAATGGGCAGTTATGATCGAGCAGAAAAATGTGAATTTGTTGGACTATATGTTTTAATTTGTTAAGTAAAATAATCAATATTAATGATTTAGGCCTTTATTGCGATGAAGTTTAATAAAATTAGAAAAAACATTATAAAATTTTTTTAATATTGGCTTTCAAATCAAAATAAACATAAACTTAAAAACTGTGAACTTTTTTGATGTCACATTTAACCTCTCAGAAAATTCATATAAGCTTTTAAAAAAACCAAATGATGAATTATTGTATATTAATATTAACTCAAATCATTCACCTCAAATTCTAAAACTAATCCCAACTTCAATTATTAACAGGCTAAACTAAAACTCTTCTAATGAAAATGTATTCAATTCCTCTAAACGAATATTTGAAGATGTCATTAAAAAAAGTGGTTTTAAAAATTTTGAACTAAAATTTGACCCTGAAAAAAAGAATACAAAAAAGTGAAATAGAACTAGAAATTTAATTTAGTTCAACCGCCCCAATATAGCAAAAATGTTTCCACTAACACAGGAAAAGTGTTTAAAAAATTAGTCGATAAGCATGCCCTCTAATAAATTACATAAAATTTTTAATTGAAATACAATTAAAGTTAGCTAAAGCTGCACAAAAAATATGGAAAGAATTATAAAAGGTCACAATAATGCTTTGTTAAACAAAAAAGAAATCCTATACAGAAAATTGTAATTGTAAACAAAAACAATTGTCCAATGAGTGGAAGTTATTTATAAAAAAATGTGGTATATAAATGTGTTGTTTCCTCTAAGAATGTACTTGATAAACAATATATTGGCTTAACAGAGGGTGAATGGAAAAAACCTTTTGCCTATCATAAGCAATCCTTTAAAAATAAAAAGTATTCGAAAGACACCATGCTGTCAAAATATATATGGGAATTAAAAGATATTGCTGTTAATGCTATGTTTAAAAAATAAAACAAAATGATGAAAGTTAATATATCATTAAATTTTATAAAGTTAAAATTGATATTACTCACTTCAGCAATGTTTGCCATTATAAATGCAAGTTGAGGGTCCATAGAAGTGTTGCCAATAAAATATCTGGTTTTTAAATTAAACACATGGATCTGATTACGCTGACTTACACCAACCTATAATGTAAAAATAACATTTCACAACCTACAGGTTACATTAAACAGTTTAACTATTTTTAGTGGTAAAATATAACTTTGTGGCAAAGATCCTGAGTTTTATTATAACTTGTAGGTAGATAAGTTGCCTAAATAAAACAAAACTCTTTGTAAATATTTCATTACTCTGTCTGTCCTTTCATGCTCTAAAAACATTCATTTGTCTAATTTTTATTCTCTGACATCAATGCTTTATAACACTCTCCTGTATTCATGTTTTGCAGACTTTATTTATTACAATTTAAACTTTATAAAGTCTTTTGCCAATTTAAACAGAAAAACCATATTTAAACAGAAAAAGCTCCAGGATTTCCAGGAACTATTGCTAAAAAAGGGGGTTATTCCAGGACTTTTCCAGGACCTATCAAATTCCAGGACTTTTCCAGATTTTTAAGGACCGCTGACCAAACAGTTTAAACAAATAAATGTTTATAAGCTACCTATTGCTTTTGTAACAATTTTAGCTACCACAATCACTTAGGTGTAAAGATTTCTCACAATTCTTTACCACAATATTTTAGAAATATTTTTAAAAAACCAAGATTGCTGAAGCTTTCAACAAAAATTTTTATGCTTGAATGATTTAACTGAGAAAATCTGGGGTTTTTTTTGGAACTTTGTGAAAATAAGCTCTAAAAACATCATCACCAGCATTACCATTTTTAGAAATAATGTCAAGTAAAACATACAAAATCAAAAAAAACACCAAGTATTTAAAAAGATTTTTTATTAAAGTATTTTTTTATTATAGTATCTAAGTTGAAGAAAGAGGAATAGATAGAGGGTGCTAAGGTTATTGATTACCTACATTTCACTGTGGAGGCTTAATCAAGAACCTCTTAAGCTACAGATCCAGTAAGCCCTTGGCTGTTCTGTTGGACTGCATGTTTTTCAAAAAGGACTACCAGGCACTTAGGATAAGGTATTGAAAAAGACTACCAGGCATTCAGGTTAAGGTATTGAATAGAGTAATGTGTATCGAGCATAGAATCATGTCAGAAATTAAAAAAAACTTTCTAGAATATCTAGAATATTGGAATTAGATTATTCAACTAAAGTAGATTGACCTTAACTTCAAAAACAACTATTGACTTCAACTGGTTAAACTTAATTGGATTGACCTTAACTTCAACATCATACAACCAACAAGATTGCTTAGCTCTCTGAACAGGATTACTTCCAAGCAACTTTTAAATTCCGTTGGATAGATTTGCATGCTAGAGTATTTATGAACAAAACACATAAGATTGAGAGCAAGAACTCAATATCATAGAAGAACCTCTACTCTTGCCATGTATAGTCCTTTTTAAATTTTTAACTTTTTAATTTTTTACAAAAAACCATTGCTTTACTTAATTATTTTTTTGGTCTAACAAAAATTGCAAATTCAACAAGAGGTTTTTGTTAAACTTATTGTTATAACAACAAAAAATATCAATTGCTCCTATCTTGAATGTAACTCCTTGCTAGGGTAAATGCTTCCTTGCTGAAACTATAACTTACAATATTTTAAATGTAATAAGATATAACTTGTACTTTCAACTTGTTCAAAAAAAATTTCTAAAATTAAAACATTATTATATGATTTTACTTTTAAATAAATAATAAATTTTATTTTATAATTAAAAATTACTTAAATCAAACCGAAAAAAAATTATACAAATTACAACTTAATAAAAAAAAAAGAGGTAAGAAATATTTAAAATTTCTCTTAATGTATATTACTTCAAAGATAGAAATAAATAGCTACAAATTTTTATAGATAACATTCTAAAACTTTTACCAGTTTTCCAAAGTAAATATGACTCGGAATCTTTTCTGCATTAAAATGTAACATAAGCAAATACACAGCTGTTGGTGACTTTAAGTCAACTTCTCCAGAAAACTCCACATATCTCTGTAGACTCTAAAACAATGAGAAATAAATGTCCACACCTATCTATAAAATCTAGATCAGATGAATGTATAAAAACTTTATCAAAAGAGATTATCATAAGGAAGTCAAACTTAAAATGAAAAATCTTTATTTTTAAAACTAAAAATCTTAATAATGAAAATTTGTGCTAATAAATATATTTTGAAAGATTAAAAGCTAAATTTGCAAAAAAAGACAACGGTTTGAAATCAGATGGGTACTATAGAGTACATATATAAGGGTGGACTAACATATTAAAATTGTACATAAGAATATTAAAAAATCTTTAAGTTGTCATGAGGAGGTAATAATAAAGATTTAGGTTGTCACAAAACAACAATAGAAACTCAATTTTGTCATTAATAACAAAAACATTAAGATACAATGAGGAAATGATCAAATCTTAAAATTAACATACAAGTAGTTAAATCTTTAAGGAATCAAGATCATTAAAACTTTCGTTTGTCGTGAGATTGGCCTTATCAATTAGCAAGATAATCATGTCATTAAAGAAACCAATCAAATGTAAATTTTTCAGCTAATTATTATATTATTTAAAGTCTTTTTATCATAGCTAAATAAAAAACAGCACTAAACAATAACAACACATGAACAACACGTAATAAAAATATCATTTTTGTGTAAAACAAAAATACACTGTGTTATCTAATATTGTCAGCTAGTGTTTTTATTCAATTATGTTGTGGGTGTTGTTATTCAATGCTGTTGCTAGTGTTGTTGTTCAATGTTGTTGGTAGTGTTGTCATTCAATGTTGTTGTTAGTGTTGTCATTCAATGTTGTTGGTAGTGTTGTTATTCAATGTTGTTGCTAGTGTCAGTGAAGAACCCTAAGTTGATTTGGGGATACTGCTTTTTTTCTCCGGAAAGGTTAAGGAAGAGAGGGGGGGGGGGGGGGGGGGGGGGGGGGGAATGTTTTTGAATTATTCCCCCCTCCTCCTCCTTCTCCCATAGTGGTGCCGCAACAACGATTTTTAATCATCATTTTTTCAATCATCATTTTAATCATTTGTGTTTATCTTGTTTAGTTTTATTCTAAGATAAGGAGTTGATTTAACAGCATTTTTTTGAATACATGAATTTACCAGTGGATGATGTTACTTTAAATACGATAAGAAAGCTCTTTTACTTAAGTAATATATGCTTTTGTTGCAAATACCACGCTTTAATAAACGCTTTTGTTGCAAATACCACGCTATTAGTAAATAATTATTGAAAATTGTTTAAAGTAATTTAAACATTTATTAACTATATTTTAGTAAATTTGATTTCAGTAGTTATTAATGTTTTAAATAATTAAATGTTTAAATACTTTAAACAACTTTTAATCAATATTTACATTTTTTTTTCACCTCCTCAAGGCCGAGAAGGCCATTACAGATGAGGAGGCTACTAAATTGTGGTTATAATTCTCTCTCAACTCTATAACTCCGAAACACGAACCTTGATGAACAAGGCGGCTGCGTGGAGAAACAAGTTAAGCGCGGTACTACCAGGAATGTGGTGGCGATTGAACTCGGAACCTCTCGCTTATGAAGCGAGCGCTTTACCATACACCACTACCGCATTTACATTACATAATATATTTACATATAGTTTTACAAAATAGCTTTACATCTTGTATTCGAATAAAAAACATAAGCATTTAATAAACGTATTTGATATTATTTTAATTTCAAAATTTTGATTTAAATATTAGCAAATCTGTTCATTTAACTTTTACTGAAGGTTAATTATTTTTAAAGTGATTTTAAGGCGCCTTTTAAATCAAAGATAATTCAAAAAGAGATAATTACAGTAAACATAATTTTAAAAATGTTACATTTTTTTTAGTAAAAAGCATATTATATCTTAAAAAATATATTTTTTTAATCATTAAGTATAATTTTAAAAAATTATGTTGAATAAATAATTACTTTTACTATGGGTTATTTTAAATAGATCTTAATAAAACTTTTATTAAGTTATTGTAATCGTTACTTTTATCATTTTAAAAGTCAAAAAGAATATAGAAAAGAAACAAAACTTTCTGATAAAAATTATGTTTCCTTTTTTCGTTTTTCTCATTTAAACTAAAGATCCAAAATCATTCATTCAAACAATAAATTTGCACAATAAGTATTAAGACTGAAGTTTTTTACTTTTGTTCATTATCAAAAACAGTTTACTCATAACTGCCAAAAAACGAAAGTTAACTTAACTCTGAATGGATTTTTTTAAATGGTCCTATCTTTCGAGAGAGCAAATTTTTCTAGATTCCATTGTTATAAAACTTTGCAACAATTTTAAAAATTAAGTTTCATAACAACATTCATTTTTTAAAAACTAACATTCAGTTAGTAATCAAAGGTTTCATCATATAATTACATAAAAAAGCTTTTTACTTCATTTTATTGTCCTGAAGAAAAGATGAGCTAAAATAAACTGAAAATTATTTATTTACTACTGCATTTAAAACTTACATTTTTTTTCTTATTTTTTTTCATAAAAAAGCACAAGAAAAATTAAAAAAATATATATATATTTTTGGGCGCTTTTTTTTTGGGCACCCATACCGCTCCAGCGGTATTAAAACAGGCCTGGATTCATCCCTGCTAGTGTTGTTATTCAATGTTGTTGCTAGTGTTGTCATTTAATGTTGTTGGTAGTGTTGTTATTTTTAACGTTGTTAGTAGTGTAGCTATTTAATGTTGTTGCTAGTATTGTCATTTAATGTTGTTGCTAGTGTTGTTATTCAATGTTGTTGGATAGTGTTGTTATTGTATGTTGTGGCTGGTTTTGTTAATCAACATTGTTGCTGTTATAAAACCTTAAATGTCATTAAATAAGAATAATAAAAGTTTTAAAAAAACTGTAAAATGAAGTTATATAAAGGGTCAAAATTTTCAAATATTTATGAGATAATAAAATTTTTTCATTGTAAAAAGAAACAGTATATTCAATTGTTACAAAAGGTAAACAAAAAGAAAACAACATATGCAATTGTTGACATCAAAGGTTAACAAAACTTGTTAAAAAATCATAAGATTGTTTTTAGAAGTAACAAAATAAATAAATATAAAAAAAACTAAGTGAATTAAAATAAATAAAATGAATTTAAAAAAATTGAAAAAATTAATATAAATAACGTAATTAAATGTTTAATGCACTTAGTTACTGTTTAATGTGCTTAGTTACAATTGTTATAATGAATGCAATTGACTAAAATAGAATCTGCTAACGTGTAATTGGCTATATATGAAAAGCCTAATTGACTTGATACCGCAAAAATCAGGTAATATATTTAATTTAAAATTACTATTTGAATTGTTTAAATTGTTTTTTTTATTTTATAAATTTTGATTTTATATCACTAAAGTTTATCACTAAAGCCTAATATGTTTTAATTAAATTTATTTAAAATACTGAATATTACATATTATATAAAGGGCTACATACCTATGCAGTAGATATGTTGCAGGCCACAAGCTATGTGGTAGCTATGTAGTACCTATATAGCAGGTAACGTTTTAGCATTCTATTTAATAGTTATGTATTGGACGGGTAGCCTGTGGGCTATGTAGCACCTATGTAATCAACATTCCTGATTGGTTTTTATGGATCGACCAGCCTTTAGTATGAAAACATTTAAATATAATTAGTTGATAGCTGAAACCAGCAGTAGGAGTGTTTATTCTGCTAAAGCTACATGGATTGAAAATTCATTATACCAAAACATGTCTTAAATGCAATTTATAGTTTATTTATAACAACTTTCCATTATATGTTTGAAAAAACATCATTCCATTTTGTAGGAAAGTCATGCTTTTTGGCGGCGAGGGCTGATATTGTAAAAGCATGTATAAAATGTTCACTACATAGGCAATAGTTACCAAAGTTTGCATTAACTGAAAATGAAAGTACATGATGGGTAAGGAGAGTTTTCACAATGGCTATTAAAACACGGTTGTGGAACAATACCTGCCAAAAAAGAAGATTCTTTTAAAGAGTGCATTAAAACACCAAATCAGTGCATTAATACAGAAACTGCTTAATTGCTAATGAGATATTTGAAGATGATGAATGAGATGATTATGCTAAAGTTATTTTACACTCTCTAATGTGAATTCACTGTCAATCAATGAGAAAATGCTCAAACGCTTACCCGGAGATCAATGCATTTTCAAGTGCTGATTAAATTGAGATGGACAACCCTAATAATAATTGTACTTGAATGAAAGTTTGAGCTCAGCGTATCATCAATAACTTTATTGATACTAAGGTTTTAACAGTTGTTTCTGGTGATAAATGGGTATTTGTTTATCGAGTTCCGTTGACTCTACCAGATTCTAATTTTTGTTTTGTTCTGAATAGTTGTCAGGTCAAACATTTGATGAAGTTAGTGTATATTAAAAAAAATCACATTTCTCTTAAAGCCAACAAAATGTTGCATGTTTAAGAAAAAGAGCATTTAAAAGTTTGTCTTACCAAAGTCATAAAAATTCCATTCAAGGAATGATAGGCAAAAAATGATGTACAAATAATGTTATATTTTCTAATGTTCTGAAGCTATTGTCTTTAGAATTTTATCTAAATTGCATGATCTCATAAATTGCATGATTTTTATAAGTACTATCATTGTTCCAAAAAATGAATATAAAATTTGAGATGAAAAATGAGAAACTTTTGAATAATTCAATAAATAATATACAAACTATGTCTCATTTTCAAATATACCTAACTTATTAATGATTATTGTTTTATTATTAAACACATTTTTTACAAAAATATTTATATTTAGTTTCGATTGACAGCTAAGCTTACCTTCCCAACCCTTTCCAGGAAACGCCTGCGGTTTTTTGTTTTGTATGTCCATGCATGAGTATTTTATTTTAGACAACTTGGTCACGGCCGTTTGCAAGTTTTATGATGTGTTGCTGAAAAAAGCTTCAAAAACAAAGAAAGCAAAATAAAAAAACAGGAAATTAAAATAAACTTAAATAGAAAATAATGATAAAAATAATTTAAATAACTTGTGTACTGATTTTACTTTTGTTTCTTCATAGTTGTTGTTATTTTCCGCAACAAAATTCGGTAAGTCAAAGCAAAAAAAGCAGTTTTAAACATTAAAAAGAATGATTTTTCTACATTTTATTTGTTTGTTTTTTTAAAGAAGAAAGCAAAAATATAAATTTTCATTTGTTTGTAAAACATTTGTATAATTTTAATGCAACAAGTATATATTAAGGGTTGAATTAAGCGATCGCGATTTGCGAACTGTGGAAAAATATCTGGTCTTCAAAATTTTAGTTTATGCAAAGCCGTGTGTTTTCAAGGAGCAAATTATTATAAGTGTGTTAGCGAGAAAGTTATTAAAAAAAAAAGAAACTAACTTACAACTACAAAAGTAATAACACTCTATTCACTGCATTTTAAAAGTAATAAAACTATATAATGTTATTACTTTTATAAAGCACTTATTACTTTTAAAGTTCATTCTTTGCTCAAACAACGCTAGTAATTCCAAACATTAATTAAAGTAGAAAAGCATCTAGAAAAAATAAAGTGGATATTCAAATATTATTAAAAACTTCAGGAACTTTTATAAATCACTTAAACAACTTTATAAAAATGTATAAAAAGTTTAATGTTATGAAAAATGTTACTAATAGTTCGTAAAAATTTAATTTTAAAATCAACCAATAAAAAATTTTTATTGGTTGATTTTAAAATTAACACGCATTTTTACAGACCATTAGTAATGGTTTTCATAATGCTTAACATTTTATACATTACATTTTTATAAAGTTGTTTAAGTTCCTTAAGTTTTAAATATTATTTGAATATCCACTCTATTTTTCTAGA
The DNA here is from genome assembly GCF_038396675.1 of Hydra vulgaris. Taxonomy (NCBI): domain Eukaryota; kingdom Metazoa; phylum Cnidaria; class Hydrozoa; order Anthoathecata; family Hydridae; genus Hydra; species Hydra vulgaris. The sequence continues at coordinate 69,046,217 of NC_088927.1, read as the reverse complement.
TGCTTTTCTACTTCAATTAAAATTTAGGATTACTTATGTTGTTTGAACAAAGAATGAATTAAAAGTTTAAAATTTAGAATATTAAAAGTAATAACACTATTATAGTGTTATTACTTTTATAATGCAGTTAGTTACTAGAGTGTTATTACTTTTGTAGATGTAAGTTTATTGTTTTATTTTTTATAACTTTTTTGCTTACAAATTTAAGTTGACTCACTCCTTGAAAACAAATAACACGGTTTTGCATCAACTATAATTTTGAAGACCAGTTATTTTTCTAGATTTTGTATTTTGCAATTGCTTAATTCACCCTTGTTGTTTCATTAAAATTTAAAAAAATATACTTAACAAACACATTCCAATTTATATTTTTGCTTTCCTATTTGAAAACAAAGTTAAATAAAGGAAAATCAGTCTTTTTATTGCTGACTTAAAAAGTTTTTTTTTTTTTTTTTTTTTTTGCTTAGCCTTATCTAATTTTGTTGCTAAATGTAACTTTAAAGAAACAAAAATAAAAACAGCACACAAATTATATAAGTTATTAATTTATTTTTATTTTATTCCATTTAAGTTATATGCTTTTTTTTGTTTTTAAAACAATTTTCGCAATGATTAATGTTATAAAACTTGCAAACGGTCGTGACCAAGTTGTCTAAAATACTCACGTGTGGTCACTCAAGACGAAAAACAGCACACATTTCCTGGGAAAGCATGCTTCTCGTTGGTGTCTTTAAAAATGATTATGGCTAGTTTCATCACTCTATCGAACTGCTAATAATCATAATAAGCTAAATAACATTTGATATTGCCATAATAAAATTTGTTCAAATCACTAAATCCTTAGTGCTCTGAATAATTTCGATTTTGGAATAAGATATTACAGATTTTTTTTAAAGATTGTTCCCATTGCAAAAAGGGTATTATAGTAAAGTAATTTTTGTCAATATTATCATGTTATTATTTTAAATCATCATCATGTTTAATCATCGTACCTATCCGTAAAAGTGTTATAAACATTTTAAGTTATTATAGCTATTAATATGGTTTCCTTTATAATAAGCTGTGCTTGGTTCACCCGACCTATAGATGCTGGTTGCTATAACTGATTTTGAAAAGCATCTTCATAACAGAAATTGTGAATTGTCTTCAACATTAAGTGTTTACTAAGATTGACTAACGCTGAAAGGTGTTACGTTTAAGTCTTTTTAGTGTGTTTTTTTTTAAAGTTATTACAAAAATACATTTATTTTATTTTGTTACATATTAAACTTAATACCATTGATATATTTAAATTAACTTGTTTTAAAGATATATACATTTAAGACTATCTGATTTTATGGGTTCTTTAAAAAGTAACCCATAAACACAAGCTTAAATATATACTTTTTAAGATATATTTTTTAACCTTTTTAGCCATTACCTATACAATAATTGAAGAAATTTTCAAACAATTTAATTAGCTCAACGCAAAAATTATGTTGAATAGCAAAATTTATTGCAAATATTTTACGCTACACATTTTCCGCATTTTAAAAATATTAAAATTATAAAAATATCCGGATAACAGTATTATTATTTTTTTTTTGTAATCAAATTTTGCCGCCATATCAAAAAAAATAGCTACATAAAAAAACAGAACAAAGTTTCAAACCTTAAAGTTAGATAAGCAACAAATAGATAATGAAACTGATACTTAAATATTAAATAAGCCAAATTATTTAATTAAGCTAACTTTTAATATATCCACTTTGTTATTCTATGTGCATATGTAACACTCAAAAAACGCAAGAGAAAAAGGTAAATAAAGACCTCTAATGAAGTAAAGATCATAAATTTCTACAATTTTCTGTAACTTATTGAAAACAAATAAAAGAGTGCATCAGAACTTTTGTGAACCATATTACAGGTACGGACATTCTAGTAAATAATAAAAGCTGCAAAAGTAGTAATAGAAAATTATTATTAAAAAAATCAATAAATTTTCAACCTCCATGTAATGCACTTTTTCTTCCATTGATAATTTTTTATTTGTGGATTCAATTTGGAATTTAAAACTCTCTTTATCGCTTGTATTTTTCTTAAAATCACAAAACTAAATTTTTTAATTAATCAAATTAATAAAGCATTATTTATTAATTTAAATAGAAAAATTAAATCAATATTAATACAAACTTTTTACCTGCTTAAAATTAGCACCAACATCTTCTAATGATACCCCCTCAGCCCAGTATTCAGATATACTTCTATTAAATAAATTACTCAAAACATGAGCATTAAAAAGGAATAAGAACAAACAATCAATGAACACTCAAGTGTTACTAACTTCAATAAGACGCTTCTTGATAATATTTGTTGAACCATGGTAACAGAATCTACAGAAATTATTAAGTACGGCCTCTAAAATAAAATTATGTAAATTGTTATTGTTGTTTTTCAAATATGGATTTCTTATCGAGAGAATTTATAAAGAAAAATTTAGCAATAAAATAATTGAAAAACAGAAAGATTTGAGTTAGCATGAATTTTTTAAAACTCAAAAGAATTCTTCAGAAGGTAATGAACAGAAGCTTTTTAAATTCAAAGTGTGCTTTTTCAAATATAACAAAATATATTCAGAAATATAACAAAAAATATCATGCATTTTTGGAGTTTAAAATCTCAACTTTAGGTAAATGCAGGGTAAAGGTCATATCCAAGGCATAGTAATTTAAATATTTTTATGAAGTGTGCAATATTGTGTGCCTCTGTCATTAAACATTATTAAACTCAAAATAAAAAGATTCTAAAAAATCTTGAAATCCTTCAGAAAAGATATAGATTGTCAGAAGAAATTTAAAAAAAAATGGAGATGTATGTTGATTACTCTCTGTGATATAAAAAATAGTAACAACATAAAATACCTAATTAACTGTGACAGACATTATTTATCTTTTCAGAAGAATTTTAAGATTTTTCAGTCTCATCTCTGAATCTATTCTGAAATCAACAATTTTAAATTCTTATATTAAATTGTTTGATGTTTGCTATGATCTTAAAAAAATTTAGCAAGGTTTTGTGGTAGTCTCATTAAGAAGTGTATCGCTCTCTAGTATAAAACTTGATAAAGTATTTTTTCATAACCACCATTTTTTTCTTTCTAGTATTCTATGTAATATCCTCAAGATCTTTTATTTTGCGTCAAGAGATACTTTGTATATCTTGATAAAATATATATTAGATACAAAGTATCTCTTGATACTAAAAACTTTTGAGCTAATTGTTTTCTGATAGAGGTGCACCATATTGCATAGAGGTGCACCATATTGCATAGAGGTGCACCATATTGCACACTTGATAATAATGTAACAGATTGACAGACTTGATGTAACAGACTTGAATGTTAATGCAACAGATTTTTTGCACAAACTAATTGTATAACAAGTTAATAAAAAGACTAATTGGGTAACATAATAAAGAGATAGCTTACAAAAACTTGGCATAAATTGTGCAACTAATTTATAAAGAATGTTTCATATATTTTCAAAAGAAAATATATGAAACATTCATATATTTTCAAAAGAAAATATATGAAACATTCATATATTTTCAAAAGAAAATATATGAAACATTCATATATTTTCAAAAGAAAATATATGAAACATTCATATATTTTCAAAAGAAAATATATGAAACATTCATATATTTTCAAAAGAAAATATATGAAACATTCATATATTTTCAAAAGAAAATATATGAAACATTCATATATTTTCAAAAGAAAATATATGAAACATTCATATATTTTCAAAAGAAAATATATGAAACATTCATATATTTTCGACTCAAAAGTTGATTTGAAAATTTCATATATTTTTTAACTCAAGAAAAAAAAAAATTACACTCTTTACATTATGTCTGAACAGAAAATGAAAATTAGGTGTGTTAAGAAAAAAAAACTTACTGAAATATCATACTGATCCAAATACATAATAACTGGAATATTAAAAATGTTGCATATCGATTGTAATTCCTAAATATGTAATAAATTGTTTTTTTAATAAAATTAAAAAAAAAAAAATTCTTTTAAATAAGTTCACCTACCAAGGTCAACTACACTAAAAGGTCTAATTTATATGAGAAGACATATCTTTATTTAACCAGAGGTGTGGTAGATCTTAAGTTGGGATTTGTTATGTTTTGAACCTCATTTAATTTAGATGAGAAAGAAAGGTAGGGTTAACATTTTTAATTTAGATCAATTTTTGAAATGTAAACTTTAATTCAGACACTTTTTTCAAAAAAAGTAAAAAAGCAATAAAAAAAGCATAAAACTTTCTCTTGCAATCAATATATTCTTCATACATATATATGCATAAAGAATATCAATTATTCACATATATACTGCCTGACTGGCCAAAAACCCTCAATCAATACATTTACCCCATTGGTGACGCTTCATGCGCTATTAAGTTTGCATAAATTGACGCATATATATATATATATATATATATATATATATATATATATATATATATATATATATATATATATATATATATATATATATATATGCTTAAGGTATTGACATTCAGCTATCTAACTGCTGACCTGTCAGTGTCTGAAGTTGTCAACTTTTTTCTGACCTAGTTTTTATGTTGCTGTGGTGAAAATATTACTTTTCTTAAATAATTATGGAGATGCTTTTTTATTACATATTTATATATAGAAATATATTAAGTATTTATATATAGAAATGTAAAAGTTGAAAAACTGATTTCTTGAGAATCTTTGCAATGGTTGAAAATAACTTTTTGAAAAGAAAAAAAAAAAAAGGGAACAGAAAACATAATATTTGTAACTGTAACTTTGTATGTAAAAACGATTGCTGTATAGGAAGTAATATTGATTTACTTAAATTATTATAATTACATTATTATTATCATTTTTATTTTTATTATTGTTGTTATTATTATTATTATTATTATTATTATTGTTATTATTGTTATTATTATTTTTATTGCTAAGATTAATTGTATGTTTAAATTATTTTTTTGAGGCATTTATTTGAGATAAGTATTTCAATACTATTTGTAAATAGCCGTGAAAATTTATTTTTAGAATATATATGATTGATTGATTTGATTTTGATAATCTTTTTGCTTTCTTGATAAACGCCGCAATAACTATTGGCTAACACCTACATTTGTAATTTAAAGCGAGCATCATTAGGCTAGCTGTGCAATTTTAAAACTTAATTTTATTATTAATTTCAAATAAATTAAAAAGACAAAACATTATTTAAATTCTAAATTAAGTAAATAAAATAAAAACAGAAAAACAAACATTTGATTTAAAAAACACAACTGCAAAACAAACTTTTTATTTAAACGACAAAACTTCTATTTAAGTTGTAAACAAAGCAATTCAAATCAAAACATAATAAAGTACGTTTATTTAATTTTTGAATAAAAAATTAAAATAAATACAGCAAAGTTTTTTTAAATTCTATTTTGCTTAAATTCTAAAAAAATTATTGAAATAAAAATTCGAAAGAGAATGTTTTATTTAAATTCCTTATGAAATAATAAAAATAAATTGTCAAAACAAACATTCAATATAATCTAATTATAAATCTTTTATTCAAATTGTCAACAAAACAGTTAAAATAAAATAAAATAAAAACCAAACATTTCAATAATTTTAAATAAAATAATGAAAATAAAGTTGGCATAAATGTTTTATTTAAAATCTTATTAATACAGTAAAATTTCGAAAATTGTCATCATTTGATAAAAAAATTATAATTTAAAGTTAAAATGCCTAAAAACTATTTTAAATGAAAATAAAAATATGTATTTAAAAAAAAAAATTAATTAAATTTTTTATTTCTCATTTTTTATAAAACGATGATTATTTTGATATAATTTCGCTACTTTTAAGACCCAACATGACATTAACAAATATATAATAACAAGTCTTTTGAAGAACTTTTTTTGATAATATTAAGGATCCATTTGATGTTTAAGAAACTTGAGCTACCCCTAAAAATATTTTTTTTTAAACACATTTAGAGAGTGGGAGCAGACATTTTAAAAAAAAGTTGTTTTTAGGACACCATAGTGTGTGTGTGTGTATATATATATATATATATATATATATATATATATATATATATATATATATATATATATATATATATATATATATATATATATATATATATATATATGTATATATATATATGTATATATATATATATATACATATATATATAAATATATATATATATATATACGTATATATATATATATATATATATATATATATATATATATATATATATATATATATATATATATATATATATATATATATATATATATATATACGCTAAGGCATATTCGTTTAGACGCATCAATTTTTTTCTCTTTATCTTAATTTTTTTCTATGTATTGTCAACTGATATGCATGTAAGTTATTGTCAAAATAATTGTTGTGTTATGGGCTAATAAAAACCTAAAAAAAAATTTTTCTATGTGTCTTTATTAACATGAGAGTATGTGTGATATACAAAAGCACATTTTTTAATTGGAATATATCTATAGACGCAATCAGGTTAATAACGGTAATTATTGATTTTTAATCACTTTTACACAAATAAATTGATAAATTTTGGTGTAATTTGATCTTTTGCTCTGCCAGTATCATTTTTCTTGCATTTTACGAAATGCCTAATGGAAAGTATTTGACAGATGCTGAAAAAATACAAATTAATTTATATCGTGGCTCAGAAATCCCACCAGCACTTTCTATACGAGAAATAGCAAGAAAAATTGGAAGATCTGACCATGTTGTACGAAACTACATAGCAAAAGGTGACAATTACGGTGTAAAAAAAGCAACAAACGGCAACAAAGTATTAACAAATCGGCAAATTAATCGAATTCGCTTCGAAGCAACCAAAAATAAATTGAATGCAACACAAATAAAGGATACATCATTATTGCCTGTCACCAATAAATATGTTGCACATATTCTACATACAACACCAAACGTAAAATGGAAGAAACCACACCAAAAACCAATGTTAAAAAAACACCATAAAATTGCTAGATTCAAGTTTGCTAAAAACCATATCATTGGACTCATGAGTGGCAAAACGTAATATTTTCAGATGAAAAAAAGTTCAATTTAGATGGTCCGGACTCTTACAGTTGTTATTGGCATGATCTAAGAGGAATAAATGACCCAAAAACAAAACGAAATTATGGAGGAGGAAGTTTAATGATTTGGGGTGGATTTTCTTATTCAGAAAAATTGACTCTGTGTTGTGGTTTACCTAAAAAGAACTCGATAAAGTATACAGAAATGTTGGATGATGTTCTCATAACTTATATGGATGAAAACATGGACGATAATGCCATATTTCAGCAAGATAATGCTGCAATTCACACATCTAGGCATTCTATGAAATGGTTTAAAGACCACAACATCCCTGTTCTCGAATGGCCAGCTTGTAGCCCGGACTTAAATCCAATCGAGAACGTGTAGGGAATGCTATCAAGAAAAGTTTATGACGCTAAAGCAGCCGGACACCAATTTAAAACTGCTACTGAGTTAAAGTGTAAAATCCTTGAAGCATGGTCCGAGTTGGATCAAACTACACTTCAACGACTAGTGGAATTAATGAAAGGCAGAATTTTTGAGGTGATCCAGTGTAATGGAGGACATACGCATTACCAATTTCCATCTTTTAATGTCAAAAATATGACTGCGTCTATAGATATATTCCAATTAAAAAATGTACTTTTGTATATCAAACATACTCTCTTGTTAATAAAGACACATAAAAAAAATTTTTTTGTGATTTTTATTAGCCCACAACACAACAATTATTTTGATAATAACTTGCATGCATATCAGTTGACAATACATAGAAAAAAATTATTATAAAGAGAAAAAAATTGATGCGTCTAAACGAATATGCCTCAGTGTATATATATATATATATATATATATATATATATATATATATATATATATATATATATATATAAATATTATTTTTATAAAGTGTCAGGCCAAGAGCATTTTAAGTACATGAAGAGTGATTTTATGTTATTATACGCTATTTACATTATGCTTAAAACTTTTTTTGTTTGACAATATTTAAATAACTCTATAGATATTTTTGAGCAGTATTTTAAAGAAGCAGTTAATTTTTATTAAACCATTTTTTTATTGAAATAGTTAACATTTTAAAAATCGCACACCATTGAACTATGCGAGGTAGAAATAGTAATTTACTTTTCTGAAAAAATTTCAAACTTTAAATTTTTAAATATTTTTTAACCCAAACAAGTTTGTATTAATTAATTAAAAAATTTTTATTCAAATTTTTTTAAATTTGCCTTTTAAAGCGCAGGATTTTCAGGGGTAAAAAAACCCAGGTTTTCACTAAATCTTTATATAACATAAGATAATTTCCAAATTTTTCAATTTTTCGGCATACTATCAAATAAATGATAAATTTTGTAAATTGAAAATCAAGAAAAGAAAAAAAAATTATTTGAATCATTGTTTTTGTGTGTCCATAAGAGAGTGCTCAATGTTCTTAAAGAACAGAGCAAAAATAAATTAGTAAAAACACTTATACAATTTTTAGTTTTCAGTTGTCTTGTAGAAGACAACTAAAAATTAGATAAGTGTTTTTACTAATTGTATTTGTATGCTATTTATAGTGTACCATGGAGAGCACCTAAATCAAAATAAATAAGTTATTTTGAGACTTACTTATTAATATGAACTGCACAACTACAAGACCAGATATATAGATTTTTAATTAGAAATTTGAACATCTATTTGCACTCATAACTAATGATACATTTAAAAAAATCATTCTTATGTCACAACCTGTACATGATAATTTATTTAGCAAAATAGTTTAAAAAAGAAAAGTGACAGTTCTTCTGATAACTGTTTAAAATAAAGGTAAACGAATGTTTACCTTTATTTTAAACAGTTATCAGAACAAAGAATGTTTTTTTTTTTAATGTTATGCTATTGTTAATAGTTTTGATTATTTTTGTTTTGTTTTTTGGTTTTTTGCTTTTGTTTTTAAAATAAAATTTAAGAAATAATTTAACTTGTAATTATCTAGGAAGTCTGTAACTAATCTAGGAAGACCTATACCATGAACTAAATGTTATACTGGTGAGCTGTTCTGCACTGAATTTCTTTTTTAAACGGCAACTTTTATAGCCGCAAGATAACGGGTGATGCGGAAGTTATCGGACAAAATAAAAACGTCAATAACTTATTTATAAATAAAAAAACAAACTACTATTACATTTTTTTTAAATAAAGCATTTATCTGTTAATAAAAATATATTATTTTTTATATGAAAAAACATCACCATCTACAATTGATCTCAATTTTGCTCTGACGCCTTTCATATGCGACTGTAAAAATTTTAAATCAATTTCTTGTAGTTTTAGTTTAATGCGATCAATCAAAACTTGCTCTGTTGAAGCTTGCCAATCTCCCTCGTAAACCTTCTGTGCCAAATGTCCCCAAAAATTTTCAATTGGTCGTGCTTGAGGCACATTTGGGGGATTGGATTCTTTATCAACGTAATAGACATATTGGTCCATCCAATTTAGAGAATCTTTAGAATAATGAAAACTTGCTAAATCTAGCCAAAATAAATAGTTAAAGTCTCCATGATACTTGTGAATAAACGGAAGAAGTCGTTTTTCTAAACATTCATTAATATAGATTGATGAATTGATCGCTACAGCCTTGGAAGTGCGAATCAATGGCTTGGATATACCACGGTCAGATATGGCTATCCACATTAATTATTTTTTTGGAAATTTCTCTTTTCCTATAAAACGAACACATTCTGGGCATGTCTTTTTGTTGTTTGTGTAGTATCCAGAATTTCCAGGCATGTTGTCCCCTGCAAAACAAAAGTATTTTTCGCCATCGATGACTAGAAACGATTTTGTGTTATAGAGTTGGTTAACTAGTTTCCTGCTTCTTTTCTTTGCCTTTTTATTGTTGTTCTATAGTGTATTTTGGAGTCTTTTCACGTTTTCTATAATTAATATTCATGTTTTTTAACTGACGACCAATTGTTGATTGATTTACACCGAATTTAATACCTATTTTTCTCTGACTGACCCCTTTTCGATTGTTGACAAGTCTCGTTAATTCGGCTTTCTTTTCTCTAGTCCAGGATGTCGGACGACCAGGGTGCTTTCTATTAGAAAACGATTGAACAGTTTCAAGTCTTTTTAGGTTATCATATATTGTACTTCGAGCAAATCCTTCCTTTTCAAAATGATTTGCGATTTTTTTTTTTTAATATTAGGTTTATTTACAAAAAACATTTTTAGTCACTTTCGAAAAGATTCTCGTTCAGCTGCATTTAACCTCATTTTAAATAATTGTATTTCAAATAATAAAGTTTACATTTTATAGAACGTTTATGTCTACGCATAAAACCACAAAAAATAATTATTATGCTCAAATAATGAATTTAGGATTTGTCCGATAACTTCCGCATCACCCATTATTAATAACACTTATCAGAATAGAATGTTAAGGAACTTTGTAAGAAACCAAAGAGCAAAGAATCAGATGATAGCAGATGATGTTGTTTATTATTAAATCGTGTTTATGATAGAGCTTGTAAAATTCTATAAAATAACAGTAGTTTTCTGGATTAGCCTGGATTTAGTCTGGATGAACCAAGAAAATTACAATAAACTGTTTTACTGTAATTTTTTTGGTTCATCCAAAAAAACAGAATATCTTTTATTTAAAATATAGAAATATAATCAAAAATTTGATGTCTTGTGAAAAATCAGTTCAATATGTTGAATGCTTTTTAATTAATAAGCCTATTTCTTTTTTTTTTTTGTATTAGAGGGAGGCATAGTGCATTGTGACATTTAAATTGTGAAGTTTAAATTACAAAGATGTATACAAATCGAGATAAAACTAAAAAAAATAAAGTTTGAATTTTTATAAAACTAACTTTTTTATAGAAATAATCAAAATATACAGCTAAAGAAGAAAAACTCATCTATCATTTTTTAATGCATGAACAAAAGAAATATATATATATATATATATATATATATATATATATATATATATATATATATATATATATATATATATATAAATATATTAGGGTGCTTCTAAAGAAAACTTTTTTTGAAAATGGCACCCCTGCTGGTCTGCTAGCACCCATGGAATGTGTTCTATAAAACAATATAATACTGGATTTAAAAAATTTTTAATAAAAAATATTTTTAGGGGTTGCTTTGGACCCTTGAACATTAAATCGATCCCTAATATTATTAAAAAAAAAGTTTTTTTAAGTATGTCATAATGGGTCTCAAATGGAGCAAAATTATGTAACAGTTTCAAAAATATGACTCATTTTATAACTAAATTATTATTTTAGATTTTAATGATTGATTTTTTTGAAATTTGTATATAATTTTGCTTCATTTGAGACCCAACATGACATACTTTTGAAAACCTTTTTTTTTTGATAATATTAGAAACCGATTTAATGTTTACTAACTTATATATATATATATATATATATATATATATATATATATATATATATATATATATATATATATATATATATATATATATATATATATATATATATATATATATATATATATATTAGTAAAATATATAAATTAGTAAAAAAACACTTATCTAACTTTTATCTTCTACTTTAAGTTTCACCATTGCTGGATCATCAGGAAGAGTTAATTTTTTACTAATTTATTATTGCTCTGTTCTTTAAGAACATTGAGCACTCTATTTGTAAAATACACTAACATAATTTACATATATATATATATATATATATATATATATATATATATATATATATATATAGATATATATACATGTAAATATATATTTAAACAACTTTAAAAAGTATTCTACACAATAGAGTGCTCAATGTTCTTAAAAGAACAGAGCAATTATATATTAGTAGAAAATCACTTAACTAAATTTTTTCCATTTGACACTGTGTTTCATCAACAAAGATTCATCAGAAATGAATGATCAAATTAATAAAACTTCAATTTATACCAAAAAATAAATTACAGGAAGTTGCAAATGTCTTAACTACTGTTAAGACATTTGCAATTTTCACACATTTTAATTTTCACACATTTGTGGAATTTGCTGACACTATTATAAAAAGAATTCTTTAGAAATGATTACTTATGCTAATTTTTTTTAATGTTTTTTTAAAAAGGGTAGTTAATGTAAATATTATTTGAACTCATTTATTTTTATAGTTTTTAGGAGAAACTTATTTTCGTGCCTACATTTAGAAATTAATTCCGATCTTTTATTTAATAAGTATTCTTGATTTGAATGTGTAATTATTTCAAATTTTTCTTGTAGGCATAGTATGCATTTTTTGGAAATATTGTTATATGCAGGCGCTGTTTTAAGGATAGACCAATTCAGTATAAAATCATCAATATTTTTTTCTTTTAATTCCCATATATATTTTGACAGCATGGTGTCTTTTGAATACTTTTTATTCTTGAAAGATTGCTTATGATTGGCAAAATATTTTTTCCATTCACCCTCTGTTATGCCAATATATTGTTTATCAGGTACATTCTTAGAGGAAACAACACATTTATATACCACATTTTTTGATAAACAACTTCTACTCATTGGACAATTTTATTTTTGTTTACAATTACAATTTTCTGTATAGGATTTCTTTTTTGTTTAACAAAGCATTATTGTGACCTTTTATAATTCTTTCCATACTTTTGTGCAACTGTAGCTAACTTTAATTGTATTTCGATTAAAAATTTTATGTAATTTATAAGATCGCGGGAAATGCTTATCGACCAATTTTAAAAACACTTTTCCTATGTTAGTAGAAACATTTTTGCTATATGGGGGGTTGAACCAAATTACATTTCTAGTTCTAAAATTTGACCCTGAAAAAAAGAATACAAAAAAACGAAATAGAAAAATTTAGTTAAGTGATTTTCTACTAATATATATATATATATATATATATATATATATATATATATATATATATATATATATATATATATATATATATATATATATATATATATATATATATATATATATATATATATATATATATATATATATATATATATATATATATATATATATATACATATATATAAAATTACATCTTTAGCTGAGTAATATTATGTCATACTGATACAGGTAGCTTAAAAGTAAATTTTTTTTTTTAATTCTGATTCACTTACAACAAGGCTGATCAACCACTATTAAATTGAGAGTTACTAGGAAAAAAAAATAGTTAGAGAACAAGGAAACTATCGACAAAAGACTTTAAGACTTGAAAAGTTGTAGGTCAGGAAAACATTAAGATGAGAGTGAGATTATCTAGGAAGAACATGTAAAGGAGTTAAAAAGAGAAATTTCCTCAGGTTCATTTTTTGCCTGCAAGCAGTTGTGTTTTATCTGTATGTATATTTTTTCATCTGTATGCTTATTTTTTTTAGTCGATGTGCATTTTTTTCACTTTATGTGAAACACCCTTATGTCACTCTGCCAATACTGATGTTATAGGTGACTTAAATGCTCATCAGACTGAATGGCTTTAATACCACTGAACCTGCTAACAATAAAGTTCATAACTTCTGTAATTCTTAATCTTGTACTCAGATAATTAACATTGTGACTGGCTTTCCAGACAACCTTAATCACTTATCTTAACTCTTTTATATGTGCCTCTCAAGGAGTCAGAGACTCTAGTTCCTTTTTGTTCTCCTTTTTTTTCTTTAAAAAAACAACTCTTTTGAAAACAATCACCTTTTTATTATTGCAAGATATCAATGTAAAAAAGTGCTGCCTGATACTAAGCTCCATTATTCTCAATTAACTATGAGATTTAGCAGTTTGCTAAATCTCATATCTAATCTCAGAAGTTCTAGACTCTTATGGCAATACACTTCCTGTCATTCTAGTTAAAGATGTTAACCCATTGTTAGACATCCAAACTACTCTGGCTTTCCCTGCTAAAGTCATTTCTCAATTAAACTATTCACCTGCTTGTGGTCCAGACAACATTTCTGTCATAGTATTACAGAATTGTTCTCTAGAACTCTCATCAATTATATCTAAACTATTTAACAAGTCCTCGACTGAATCTTATTTTCCTACCTGCATGAAAATGCCATTAAATGGTTCTAATTTTTAAAACCACTGAAGATCATTCTGATCCCTCTGATAAACATTTGATCAGTCTTCACTCTATTATTAGCAAGGTCTTTGAACCTTTATTGAACAAACTTTTAACACCCCATTTCAACCTAACAACTTACTCTCAGATAATGACTTTTGATCTTCCACGGCTGACCTGCTAACAGCTGTAACTGAAAGATTTTATTGTGCATTTGATGGAGGCAGCAAGTAAAGGCTATTGCTTTAGACATATCAAAAGCTTCCAAAAAAGTTTGGCATGCTGTCTTTCTCCAAACGTTTGCTTCATTAAGTTTACCTGTAAAAATTTTTTCTCTATCTGCTAAGATTGAGCCTCTTTCCCATCGTCATTAAGTTCCATTAATTTCTCTTTTTTATAAATACTATTATGGTCGCTGCTCACAGGAGCTATTATCTCTAGTTCCAACAACCAAAACATATTTTTCCTTGGTCATTCAGCAAAGTCGCATCTTTACACTGTATTTGTCCTTGCATGTTCTAAAAACTTTTATTTGTCTAGTTTAATTTACCTGCACTTTAACCCTTTGGAACTCTTTCGCGTCTTCATGTTTTCTTGACTCATATAACTTACAACCTTTTGAGTCTTCTGTCAACAGTTTTCTCGCTCTTTAACTCTTTTCTTTGTTTTCTAGTAACTCCCAACTAAATAGTAACTCCAAACTTAATTGTGGTTGCTTGCATCCTTGTTATGAGTAAATTTGAATAAAATATTTAAAAAAATATCATAAGTAATATTTGCTAGAAATTTCAACCATTACATAGAAAAAATAAAACTCACTGTTAATCTAAAATCTTCAAACTCTTGAGCGTAGTAACATATAAATTTCATTTTTTTATTTTAGCTAAAGCAACAATAAACTTGAAATAATTTGTTTAAACATACTTTATACTAAGTAACTTATTTAACAGCTTCAAAACTTTCATAAATTCATGCTAAAATATGTTTTGGATCAATTAAGTTAACCTTGGATCAACTAAAATTAACCTTTAAAATTACCCTTTGGATCAATTAAAATTAACCTTTAAAATTAACCAAACTTTATCTTTTTACAACATTTTATTTAACTTGCTTTCTTGTCGGTTTGTTTATTTATTTTTTTGGTGTCCGCGCAAAACAAACACAAGGTCAGCGGTAATAATAAAAGAAATCGTTAAAAAAAAGTAATTAAAACAAACAACGCAAAATATACTTTGGTTTAGAGTAAAAAAAAGAAATCGTTGAGAAAAGCAATTAAAACAAACAATAAACTACAAACTTTGAATGTTTTAGTTTAGCATAAGTAAACTTTCTTAGCAGACTAAAAAGTAAATAATAAAAATAAAACTTTTTAAAAACAACGTTTTAAAAATGGACTAAAAAGCAAAAAATAAACTATTTCATGGGACCCAAGGACTATGTGTACGTACACAACCTGAAATATCTACTAAAGTCAATGACAGAAAATGTTGGGCGCCAATTGGAACAAGTTGTACTCAGTTTCCCAACATTTTCAGTCGATGAATTTAATGGATATTTCTGGTTGTGTATGTACACAAAGTCCTTGGGTCCCATGAAAGAGTTCATTTTTTACTTCATCTTTAAAATGTTGTTTTTAAAAAGTTTTTTTTATATATTTTTTATTTAACTTTAATTCATCAAAATTTACCTTTTGAAATACTTTACGCAATTCAAATGTGAATAACTAAAATTAATTTTAACAAACTATAAAAATATAAAAAAAATTTAAATTAAAAATAATATAAAGATTACGAACTTTTTTTTTCTCACTAAATTGTGGAAGCAAGTAAAAAAAAAACAATAAAAAATGAAAACTAATGCCATATTTATTGTATTATTTTATATAGACAAACATTAAACTTTTAATGAATAAGGAAAAAAATCAACAAGTAAATAGTAAGTTGGTAACATTCTGTATGATGTGAATAAATA